>NC_061071.1:10348418-10433418 GCF_021917145.1 Hypomesus transpacificus
AGGTCACTGTTGGGCTTGGGCCCGTTCTCGTCATCGCTGTCGCTGCGGCGCTCCCCCCGTGGTCTCCGGCTCTGCTCCTCGGTGATGCGCCTCTCGATAGCGGCCAGCGACTCGGGGCAGAAGAGACGGAAGCTGTCTGGTCCGGGCGGTACAAGCAGCTGGGCCATGTTGTCATCCTGCTCCTTCAGAGGGAGGCAGGGGGCTCCACCAGGAGACGAGGCTGGGGACGAGAGGGGGCAGGGGGAGGCTGTGAGGGGGCAGGATGAACACAGGCCCTGGGGCATGGGGATGACAGAGGCTCTCAACCCTGGTCCTCAGGGATCCTCTGTCCTGCATGCTGTAGATGTTTCCCTGCTCTGACACACTAGATTCAAATGGATGGTCGTTGTCAGGCTTCTTTTGAGCTACATAACGTGGTGATATCCAAGACCAACCAAGGTAACACAGGAGAAGAGGAACCCAGACTGCCTCACAGAGCAGGACCAGCAACACTGCCTCTAATCACACTGCCTCACATCACAGGACCAGCCACATTGCCTCACATCACAGGACCAGCAACACTGCCTCACATCACAGGACCAGCAACACTGCCTCACATCACACTGCCTCACATCACAGGACCAGCAACACTGCCTCACATCACACTGGCTCACAACACAAGACCAGCCACACTGCCTCACAACACACTGCCTCACAACACAGGACCAGCCACACTACCTCACATCAAAAGACCAACCACACTACCTCACATCACAAGACCAGCCACACTGCCTCACATCACAGGACCAGCCACACTGCCTCACAACACAGGACCAGCAACACTGCCTCACAACACATTGCCTCACATCACAGGACCAGCCACACTGCCTCACATCACAAGCATGAAACAGACTTCCTCTCCTTCACTCTGAAGCATCTTGCTCTGTCAGGAAGGACTCTAGAAGGGACGTTGTGACAGAGCAGTGGAAAACACTCACATTGGCTGATCTTCAATCCTTAAATGATGGCCTGTTCCAAAATGCACATGGTGGTTTCAGACAGGAGGATCCAGTAGGTGTAACATTCAGATATTCTTTTGCAGGAATCATCCCCCATCAAACCTGATCCCTCTCCGTCTTCCCAAGGCGCCTAAGATCCACCCTGCCCTTCTCCAGGGACATCAGCCAAGGTACAAACAGTAACTGCTCAGAAACCCTGGCGGGCCATTACAAACACACCAGTTGTGCCGACCAAGCCCTGCCTCTACAGACAGGGGAGCTGTCCCTCCTGGGGCACCGTATCCGTCCTCATGGTAACAGAGGTGGGCTTCCCATGTCTGCTGAGAATATAGACCCACCTCATCTCTGAGGGGTCTTTCTAGACCCAATTGATTGATTTGTGGTATCCTATCCCGTTGTTATGATCAGTGACCTATGCTCTTTTGTAAGCTCTCTCTTGGAAGTCGCTTTGGATAAAAGCGTCTGCTAAATGAATAAATGTAAATGTAAATGTAAATCCTCAGTCAAATGACCTTATCTGAAGTCTTCTCTCATGGACATCATCCATCTCTCTGAAAAGACCTCGCAGTCGTGGCCATGGTCTGAGAAACACGTTTAGTATACTGTCCAAGCAGGCCTCGTTCACACAATATATTAATAGACAGTCACATTGGCTGTGGGGTTTTTTCTATACAGGATTGATGTATATAGTGTCAATAATATCTTCCCGATGAGGAACCTCACAAGCATATCTGTCGTGTGTCGGCCCGGGGACGTACCGCCCTGACGTGATAGTTGACAGCATGACAGGCGAAAGGGAGTGTTGTTTATGAACGACCTTCGGCCATCCAAACACCCACATCCATCCAGGCGAGCGCCAGGAAGAACGCACAACAAACTCAATTGGAATAGATTTGATTTTAGTACTCGGAAAGGAAGTAAAGACCGGATATGTTTTTCTAGAAAGCATTTTAAGGATCAAAATTAGCATGGTTCGATAACTAACGGCCAGATGGGTTGACGAAATGTCTTAACGGATTGTAACATAACTATCAATCTTTCTTAAGACACTAATCATGACGTCTAAATCCGTGCCAACAATTTTTAATAAACGTCAGAAATGTCTGGTCATCTTTCTATCATGTGTTGGGTCTTACCGGATCACAACATTGGGGTCCGTCAAAACAAACGTGTTATAATCATACTTTATGGCCTAAAACAGACATGTTAATCGAATCATTTCTTTCGGACCGGTACTTGTCAGCCTTTAAGTCAATTTTCTATCTGACATTTTGTGATTTTGTAAGCGACGTCTGCTGTCCATGGTGCTGAAACAACAATGCTGGTAACACCTACATGAATTTGTAACCGTTGCTAGCAGACAGAACACAATTGATTGAGACGATATCAACAAACCAATACCTATATTAAAACATGTTGTTATAACCTACCATATGCTTGAAATACTAAATAGGTTAGGTGTCAAATAAGTTCTTACGTATTCACCGATCGTTTGACACCCAATAAAGCTTTATAGATCTCGGCCGCTTGTAACTAGCTATATCTCTGTTTCACTTAAATCAAGGTGGATCTCGATGCATACCTTGGTAGACGTGGATGCAAAAATAACAGAGGAGGTAACAGCTGTCGCCATATTGATGTCTCCGTGCATTTTCAGGACTAGGGTAACATCTCCACCCAGAGGACTCTGACGCGCTCGAGCTTCGGTAATCGTTTGACTGAGATTACACTTGACGTGAAAAATAACCGAACGACACAAACATGGCCATGTCGCTCACGATCATTTCCAGAGACATACCCTAGTGACTACGGACACCTAGGCTGAATCAGTTTACAAACGCGTCAGTCTCCCATCCCTGTGGTCCATGGCTGAATGATTCTGGTGTTCCTGGGCGTGACCAGATGTGGAGTCTATTCCTCATCATCGACTCAGGGAGACAGCAAATGTCCTCTAAAGCAAGGGACCGTCATTTTTATTGGACACTGTGTTTTAGAACTATAAGTTATATTTCTGATCATATACATTTCGTAACAACTCAAAGGTTTTTCATTGAGGCCTATTACATCTTATAGCGTCGACCTTTTCTCACACTTGACACTGATTTAACGAACGCGCATTGATGTATCTGGGATTGGGCCTGTTGGAAATTAAAATCTCAACTGTACATTTGTCAAAATATAGTGGCCTAAGTCTGTATTTATGAATCGTGTTTTGAGACAAAAAAGAATTACATCATAAAGGTGTTGCCTACGCCCCTCCATGTCGTATTGGTCTCCAAAACGAAAGATAGGCTATGCCTGTCAAACAATTAACTGTCCCTTAAATCCGTTCTGAGTAATTGATCGACGTTAATAACGGATAGTTAAAGCAACCACTTTCAACAAATGAACATAGACATCATAAGCAACATTTCTGGTAGCCTAGCCACCATCAATGATTCCCGCAGGCCCTTTACTGGTTATTACTTAAATGAACATACGCGGAATTCTAAATTGTTTTACGTGGGAAAAAATACATATAGATGTTAGACTTGTGATAGTAAATTATTGATAGCCGTACGATGACACTAAACACGTTTGACGACTAACGTATACATCGCGTCTTTAAACGCTCCAGACAGATCTGACAGAACGGTCCCACTCACCATTATCATCCCCGCCAGGTGGGGAGCAGCACAAAGGTACATCCCATTTACCCGAATGAAAATCCTTCCACAACAGAAAAGATTACTGATCTGAAGAGGTTACGAGTCCTTTTTCTTTAGTTATACATCGGGTATTGATATATTAGCATGGAAAAGGACAGGCATGAGATTGTAGCGCGCTCCTGATATGTAAAAATCAATAAACGCTTCCGGTTTGACGGGGTAAGGCAGAGTAGGAATAGAATGTCCCAGAATCTTACAGTCACCTAGAGGCATAGGCAAGTGGTTTTAATGAGTTAATATTATGCATTAAAAATAGCAATAAAAAAATACTTTTCCCCCGTAAAATATTGCAATATCTGTCACTTCTTCAGCCGCTACAACACTATAATTTAAATAACCCCAGAACTATTAAAAATATCTAATTTAGGCTACTGTACTTTTTTTGCCTTTTTATGTTGTGGTGCGGCAATGTGCTTTTTATTGGCCGTTGAGCGTTGTTGGCCGTCTACTTTTCTAAGAGTAGGCACATATTGAATCTGGTTCGTATCTCTATTTTATCAGCACTAAACTTAAAATACTATGTTTGCCCAGAGTAGATCAAAGCGTTTTTATATCTTTATTTTGCGTTCAACTTATCTTAAAGGAGACCAGGAGAGGGAATGTAATAGTTAGTGTGTGTGTATATATGGTAAGTGTGATTGTGTGTGTGTGCGTGTATATAACCTTGGCCCTGGAGTTTAATTCCAGAGACTGACAGTGTCTACAGTAAACAGTGGCAGGCCATCTGTGTATTGGGTGACACACGATATTCTTGAAACAACACGCCCCCTGCTGGTAGTATCTTGTAATTACAGAAATCAAAATGACATCTTCCAACTATATTTGTATCCATTCAGGACTGATGAAATGGCATATTTTAAATACATGTAAACAAATATGTCAGTTATGGTTGCCTGTGCGATATGTACTTCCATGATTATGAATACTTTCATTATAGAGCAAGGGTAACATTTACAACTGTAACAATTTGTTGTTAAGAGTCTCGACCTACAACAGACCCATAGCCAACTGCTTTATATTACTCCCAAGCTTTGTAGACACCTACTCTATAATAACTGTTAACTGTGTGACCTAGCATTTTGACAGACCTGGCAAACCAACCCTGCAGCCAGAACAACGAGAGTTGTGGCTCGAAGGTTCACGGCTGCTTTACCCTCTCAGCACCTACCTGTGAGCCACCAGCAGAGTTCATTAGAGGAACCATGATGAATTTGGGGCGGCAGTTCAAGCCTTCCAAACCTGCAGCTTGTAGGTTCAAGCCTTCCAAACCTGCAGCTTGTAGGTTCAAGCCTTCCAAACCTGCAGCTTGTAGGTTCAAGCCTTCCAAACCTGCAGCTTGTAGGTTCAAGCCTTCCAAACCTGCAGCTTGTAGGTTCAAGCCTTCCAAACCTGCAGCTTGTAGGTTCAAGCCTTCCAAACCTGCAGCTTGTAGGTTCAAGCCTTCCAAACCTGTAGCTTGTAGGTTCAAGCCTTCCAAACCTGTAGCTTGTAGGTTCAAGCCTTCCAAACCTGCAGCTTGTAGGTTCAAGCCTTCCAAACCTGCAGCTTGTAGGTTCAAGCCTTCCAAACCTGTAGCTTGTAGGTTCAAGCCTTCCAAACCTGTAGCTTGTAGGTTCGAGCCTTCCAAACCTGTAGCTTGTAGGTTCAAGCCTTCCAAACCTGTAGCTTGTAGGTTCAAGCCTTCCAAACCTGCAGCTTGTAGGTGGGCAGACTGGGCCGTGTCACAGCGCTCTGAGATGTTTCTGAGATGGAAACATTCCTTGTGTTTACGCCGTCATATAGGAGTAATACTCCTCTCGTGCCTCGATAACAACCTACAACACACCCAAGCTTGAGCACGCACACACATGCAAATATACACAGAGTCAGGTTAACAGGCAGGCGAAAACACACACACACACACACATACCGTCAGCAAACACACATTTGGAGCTAGACTTCCTGAGTTGGCGTGATAGACTACCAGTGTAAACACAGCAGTAATAACAACAGTTTCGGGGGGAGGAAACAGATGATTTCATATTATAACCATCATTTCCAGACCTAAAAATGTATTAAAAAAAACCTTAAACAATAAACCGACATAAGTTTCAACATAGTTTCAAGCAAGATGGGAGAGTTTGTGAGTACAGTGAGAACAGGCTGAGTCCCCAGCATGTACCAGGCCTTACACTGGTGCTACCAGCAGCAGAGGGACAAGCTTATGGTCATAATCGGTTTTCTTTTGGTCCCAAAGCCCTCCAATATAGCTAATAAACAAGACTGAGTTCAGCCTCATCTGTCAACTGGATCTGTGCTTTGAGGTTACTCACCATTAGCCCCAAAATAAGATTACCAGATTACAGTCAATGTGACCATGTGCACTCAAGACTTTATTTGATTCAATTACCCCCCCCCCCCCCCCCCCCCCCCCCGACAAGCAGATTTTTTTTCTTCACAGCAGATTAATTGACAAGCACCTGCCCCCCCAGTATATTCTCCCTGCTTCAACACCGACCTATGCAATGGCTTCCTGTTCAACCACAATATCCATTATCCTCTTTGTGTATCTCAATCCACTATCACAGGACAGAAGAGGCTCCTAATCACTGAACTAGGATCAGATTACTTCTCTTTCCATGGAGACCTGTATCATTACGGTGGATTACTGAATATCTGACCCAGAATCAGCCTGCAGGTCAGGTCAAGCATTTATGTAATCCACCAGAGAAGCCGAGGCTGTAGTTATTCCTCCCGCTGTACCGGAGCGAGAAACCTCAAGGTCATCCTCACTGTTGACAGAACAGATCAAGCACAGGAAACACTGCATGTTAAATAGTTCTGGTATTAGCCATTGTGCAACAGGCAGGGTGAGGGAGCTAAAAAGATTATGAACATATGCTTTTATAAATGGAAGAGACTTAAGGTTGGGCTCCAACTTTATTTACTTGTGGTAATACCAGACCACAACTTTCAGTCTTTTGGCCACTTGCTCAGCCGGTTATATGGAGGCTACACAGGACACGATGATGTCACAGAGCAGGGCTTGGCCAGAATGTCGCAGACGAGGATTAACAGAACAGGACCTCTCTCCTTCCCTCCCTCCCTCCATTCCTTCCGTCCATCCCCTCTCGTTCAGTCAGTCGAAGCCGTAGAGAAACACTAAACGTCATGTAGGACAGGATCACCCCGCTCACGGGAGAGGTGAGTAAACATTACCGGCTCGTCTCTATGTAAAAACTCAAAGTGTTTTCATTGTGTATCTAGCTCGTTGGATATAGCCTCACTGTAGCACTAATCCTGCTTTACTCAGGGGGAAAAGTAAGCTTATTGAACTCCTCATTATCTGAGTGAACCACCCAGACTTAAAGCAGCCTCTGTGGGCCTTGTGTGGATCTACTGTGTGAACAGGTGGAAATACAATATTGTTGAGTGGAGCACTTACCCACAGCGCAGCTACATGCCAACCCAGACATTGTGGCTGAAATTAGATTGTTGTAATGGGCTGAATATCTGCGTTTGTATACATAGCAGTGGTCTTGTCAGCCTGGAACCCACGGAAATAAAGTGGATCCGTATAAAACATAGAAACGGTGTACGATTAATTCATTATACATGAATACATATAGCAATAGTCTTCACTGTGCTACATTGACAGAATAATAATAAAAAAGAGTGACCCACTGTGACAGGATCTGTCTGGAATGCTAATTGTAAATGCGGTCGACAGGTTGTATTTACCAATAATATCAAACCATATAATAAACTTGATTCACATGTTATATATTGATTCACGTGTAGCCAATGTAAAATGATTGTTTGTGACAGTTACCGAGGGACAGTTGTCAAGTTTGGGCACTGTGCCTGACATGCCTTGAATCCTCCAGAGACTAGCAGCATTGAGGGAACACACACACACAGCTGTCGCAAGGGCATGCCTCGTGCACGCAATTCCAAAAATACACAGGGCGTTGTCTTAATGTCGATACGAACCGGTGACTTTGTAAACCTTTATAAGACACTTATGGCCCATGCAGTCATTCATTACATCAACACTTGCAGCTTCCCTCATGAGTTTATTTCAAATTGAAATTATTTTGACGCGTTCCTTTTTAAATGTAGGTATTTAAAAGTTAACGTGTTTGACAGCCACACTACTCAACTACTCACTTTCAACTTTTAATTTAAGAGTGAAAACTAACAAACTTCTACGTTTCCTTCTTTCTCGCATTCTAGAGTTTAGTTGATTTGGTTAAATCTCAGGGGGTTCCAGAATAGTCGCTACCACCTGAAATCCAGGTGAGAACCGCATTGGTTCCACCTCCCAGCGAAGCCTGATGGAGGACAAAGAGGACCAGCTGGATAGGGACCACACTCTGGTTGTGGTTCTGCCAGGGGGGCTGGAGAAGACCACGACAGTACATGGAAGGTGAAACATATGAATACGATTAATCATATTTAATTCATTCAAATTTATGGCGCGTAACTGCGTCCACGTAATTATGTGTGCCGGACGACATGGGCAGTGATGTACGCTGAATTCCACAATATCGACTATGTTTGTTTGCTTGTTTTTTTATTGTTGTCAGCAAGCCTGTGATGGACCTGCTTGTCACACTGTGCGCCAGATATCACCTGAATCCCTCAGAGCATCACGTGGATCTCCTCTCGCCCAATAGCAACCAGATCACGTTCAAACCGAACTCTCCCATTGGGAGCCTGGAAGCCGAGAGAATAGTCCTGAAGCCCAAGGAAAGCGAGGAGAAGGTCAAGAAGACCTATATTCCAGAGGTACAGACCCTCAAAGAGCACATGCCCAGGATGACATGTGCATGCTTGTGTGTACCGACTGTCTTTTAGCATAATAGTGATAGAATGTGTAATGAACTGACCTCCCTCACCTTAAACACTGGCAGTTCATGGATGCCTTCTCGTGTAGAACTTATATTTCACTCGAGGGTCGAGGTTTGGTTTCAACATAGGTGTGAACAAACATGTTTGATCCCCCTGTATGCTAACACTACCTGCTCTACTGCTCAGTATTGGTAGTACCTGGATGAGAGGGGCCTGAGGAGAGAGGTCTGCAGTTGGACTCTTCTCAGAGAAGTGAGATGGTTCGATTGTATTTAGACTTACATTTAGCATTTAGCATAGTCATTTAGCAGACGCTCTTATCCAGAGTGACTTACAGTAAGACAGGGACATTCCCCCCCCGAGGCAAGTAGGGTGAAGTGCCTCTCACCGCTCAGCCATCTGACTCCTCTAGACTTGATTGCGTGCCCCTGCCTACCGGCACAAATCTAATCTCATTCTGTGGGAAACACTGTCACCCATGCTGTCCCTCACCAGGCCACCGTACGCCTGTTGATCAACTACAGGAAGTCTCACAAGACAGTGGTGCGGGTCAATCCCAGAATACCCCTGGAGGATCTGCTGCCGGCCATATGCCAGAAGTGTGAGCTTGATATGGAGTCCACTATTTTACTGAGAGACTCCAGTTCCCAAGAGCCCTTGGACCTGTCCCAGTCCTTAAACAGCCATGACGTGAGGGAGCTGTTTGCCAAGGACACAGCAGGTGAGAGTCCTTGTCACCTTAGATCAGAGATTCCCAACCTGTGGCCAGTGAGGGGAAAGGGTGGGCCACCAAACCAATGAAAACTAAAGTATGAAAAATGTGTATATAACCTATAAAATTAATTAAGATAAATTCATTTTTCAATTCTTACTCATTTTAAAATAGCATTTTGCCTTTAGTTCATCATGACCGAAACACCAATAGATGCTTGCACGTTGAAACAAGCTTTGATAACTATTTGAATTGACTGACAGTCTCTTGTATTTCTTAAACAGCAGTCAGTCTCACAGATGTTGCCCCATCACCAACACAAGAAGGTAGGATAACCTAGTTAACTCAGAAAACGACAACGTAATCGTAATCCCACCGATCATAATCTGCTTTCTTAATATCCTTCATATGTTAGCAGATGTGGAAGACACGGACCTGCCAAAGAACAAAGACAAGACCCCGAAGAAAAAGAAGGAGAAAGAGAAAAAGGGATTTTTCAGATTATTCAAGAGAAGGAAGAACAAAAGTGAAAAGGTATGAGAAAGAACCTGAGCTCTGATCCACATTCTGATTATACCTGCCCTGGAAATGGAACATACACATAAATAAAGATGTTTGTTTTTTTTTTGTCTGATTCAAAGACGACACAACAGCTTTGCCTGTGTTGTTTTTGTCCTGCCAACAGGGGGCGTCGATGAGCGCCCAGGTCTCGCCCGGTTTGAGCCAGCGGGCGGTGAACACGTTGGGCCACCACACCTCCAACACGCTGCCCCTGGACGCGCCCAAGAAGAGACGAGCCCCTCTGCCGCCCCTGGCCGCGTCCTGCAGCGTCCCTGCCAACCTCAACGGCAGCCTCCTGGGCTCTGGTCAGCCGGAGTCACCTGAGGGACAGGTGAGCGACAGGGACTCCAGGTGGAGCCATGGTCTCACTTTCCTAGCTGTTGTTCAAAGTCTGTTCTGTCGTACAGGTAAAAGCCTCGTATGTTAGTGATTGTTTTCATTGGTGTGGGTGTTGATGGAGGGTAAGTGATGACTGCAGACTGAAGCTGATTGGCTGGGTGTGTTTTCAGGCCGCAGGACTGAGTCGTGTGTCCTCTACTGAGTCCTGCCTGAGGACCAAACGGAGGGCTCCCCCTCCTCCCGGGGGCACATCCCACCACGCCGACGTCCCAGGTCAGTCTGCTTTCAAAACCGCTTTCACTTGTGAACTCTGCAGTAGTCATGGAGATATCGTTTGGGTTAGAAACACTTTGAATGCTAGAGGAATGTAGAGATTCAGATTCACCTTAAGATGACTGAGTCTAGTGCCTTACCTGTGGCCATGTATGTGCAATTAAAGGTCATCATCTGACCATGCCTGTCCCGAGAGCTTGACTGGCTTATTTAAAGCTGTTTGATCATGCAAGGAAAGCTTGACCTGCATGTATAAAAGGGTTAGCTTGAAACAACACCACCCCCTAGTGGTCGCTGAGAAGAACTTTTCAGTGGTTCCTGTAATCCTTACTGACATTATAGCAGAGATCAGTGGCTTGGAATATGCCTCAGTCTTACATCCACACAATCCCTGCAGCTTTAGTCAAAGTCTTGTTAGGTCAAGATGGATTCTCATCCCTTGAAGTGTCAGCGTCAGATCCATCCACCCAGTAGAGGATTCACGGCTGTAAACCCCCATCTCTGTCAGCCGCTGCCAAAACAGTTGAACCATATCCAGTGTCGTTTTCGACTCCACCAACTCAAATGAAACATTTGGATTTTTACATACTTGAACCCTGGCTGTCTTGCTGGCTTTCATAGTCACCGCTCTGCTGTCACAGACCATGTTCTCCAAAAGAGGTTAACTGCTAAACTTTGTATAATGTCTGGGTAAGTACTGTGAAGGATGAAGGTGACTGTGACAGCAGCTTTGTGGTCTGTAGTTCTCCATCCTGGTTCTTGAGTATAAACATGTTATACAAACGTAGTGTTCAGTATCAAAAAGTAGCCCACTTGGTTCACCCAAGCTCTCAGGCCCTGTGTCCCAGACATGGTAGTCCGAGAATAAAACCATTTTCAATTGAGATCTTCATTGTGTATTTCTCTTACTTTAGGACTAGGCTTAATCCATGTGTGGGAAACAGGGCCTTTGTGTGTGTCAGTAGTCTAATCAGGCTTACTGGGACAGTGCTGAAGCCAGGCCTGAGGTTAGGGCGCTGGTGTCCAGTGTGTTCTCATCACCAGGCTGGAGAAAGCTTGCCTCGTTCTAAAGCATCGCTTTGTTTCCTACCTGCAGATTCTGTGTCACCTGAAGAAGGCAAATAAGAGCTGTGTCCTCCTCCTCTCCCTCCTCCTCCTCCTTCTCCTTCCTCCTCTCGTCCTTCCTCCTCCTTCTCCTCTTCCTCCTCTCCTTCCACCTCTCCCTCCTCCTCCTCCTCCTCTCCTCCTCCTCCTCCTCCTCCCCCTCCTCTCCCTCCTCCTCCTCCCCCTCTCCTCCTCTCCCTCTTCCTCCTCCTCTCCCTCCTCTTCCTCCTCTCCCTCCTCCTCCCTCTCTCCTCCTCTTCCTCCTCTCCCTCCTCCTCCTCTCCCTCCTCCTCCCTCTCTCCTCCTCTTCCTCCTCTCCCTCCTCCTCCTCTCCCTCCTCCGCCTCCTCCTCTCCCTCCCTACTCGCTCCTTGTTGCTCCTGTCTTCTGCTCGTCTCCTGATCCTCCTGCTGGTGTGGTGGCCTCCTCCTCTTCCTCCTCCTGCTCCTTAGCTGGTGGACTGTCAGGTTTTTCTGTGTAGTGGTGATAAAGCTGTGATTCTTGCGTGTTGATTCAGCGTTGTGGCTTCTCGTTGTTATTGCTGTTTGCCATGCTCACTTGTGTAATCCTAGATCCTGGATGGTCTCTCAGTCTGCTGCGGATCACTGGAGTCAAACAGGCTTTTGTTTCTTATACATACTAATTTCTGTGCCTGTAAAAGTGTTCTAGTTAGTCTGGCTGTTTCTGGATTTTGTCATGCTGGTTACTTTATGTTGCCAATTAAATGTTGAATATTACAATCTTAATATTGACACTCGGTAGCGTGAACAATGTAACCCTTTTATAATCATGAAACTTCCTCTGTCTAAATGTCGAAGCAGTCTGTTTCTGTTTAGTTTTCTTCATGTTTTTCTTTCCTGTTTTCTTTTGACATGTTTTCTACCACTTCACTTCTTCACATGTTTTCTCACCTCATGCACAAAATGTTTTATAAACAACATCGTCTATACAATTATTTTGTTATCTAAAATGTATTAATACAATTTCAAATGACTTTAATAAACATTTAAAAGTTAGATCTTGATTAGCGTTCTTTTATTTATTTAAACATGATTTGATATCCTAACCAGTGTTGATCTAATGGGTCCACCTGTTTGATTTATTTAGAAGAACCTGAGGCGTCCCTTTCCACAGCTGAAGAGCTGAGAGAACGTGAGGAGATCTCTCCAGCTCCTGCTCTTTCCCACCCCAGGAAGCACGGCAACCACCCAGCCCCAGATACTGACTCATCTGTGGGGGAAGGGGAGCCCCCTGCCCCCCTCTCCCTCTCCCTGGCTGAGATCCTGACCTCCTCCCTGGTCAACAGACCCTCCACCAGACCCTGTAGCCCTGCGGCTGGGTCCTCTAACGACGCCCTGCCAGCACAGCCTCATCACGGTGTAGGTTTCACCCCCGCTGTCGGCAGCCCCGTCATCCTCCGGGCCACGCCCGCAGGGGGGACCTGGAGGGGAGGCTTGACCACGTTCAGGGTGGTGCCTCGGGCCTCCTTTCTTAGGCAGAGGGCCCTGGAGCAGGAGTCTGAGACGGTGGCCTCATGCGAGGACCCCCCCTGCGCCCTCTCCGCTGGCACTGCCAGGCCCCCAGACAGCCCTGCCAGGCCTCCAGACTGCCCTGCCAGGCCTCCAGACTGCCCTGCCAGGCCCCAAGACTGCCTGGCCTGTAGCCACGAGGGGCTGGGTTCTCCCAATCCTAAGAGACCCGCGCCACAGTCCCATGCTAAGCTCAGTCCTTCCACCAGTGGGATAACTTCCTCTCCCCCCCACTCCCCCTCCTCTCCCACAGTCCTGTGCGGTTCTGATACCCAGCCTGGTCCGGCCTGGGAATCAGAGCGAGCGCTGGAGAGAAACGACATCACAGAGACCCGCGAGCCCCCCACCCTGAGCCCGGGGTCGCCCATCCTCACCCGTAACCAGGGAGACCCCGGCCACGACGTCTCCTCCACCTCAGAACAGGAGCCTGGCGACGGAACGTTCCGGAAGGCCTCTGAGGCGCCTCCGGACACGGGAGCGCTCCGTCACACACCAGAGGAGGACGAGGGGTACTGCTTCCCTCCTCCCCCTCCCCCCATGTTCTTGGAGATGGAGGGAGAGGGGGCCTTCTCCAGTCCTCCCTCTCCCTCAGCAAGGCCTTCCCTCTACGGAGCTGTTGATGGACGTGGTGAGGGAGGCCTGGTCCCAGAGACATCACCCCGACCCAGGAGGCCCTGCATCTCCAAGCTGCTGAAGAGAACCGGGACAGTACCTTCCCGCTTCGCCCAGGCGGTGGCGCTAGCCGTGCAGAGATCCCAGCCGAGGCCCCGCGATCAAGGCCTGCACCCGGAGACGGAGCCCTGTGCCCCCTCCTGTGCCCCCTCCTCTGCCCCCTCCTCTACCCCCTCCTCCAACATGGTGAGAGCCAGTCTGCCTCTGACGTAGCTACGAGACGAGTCAAGTCACGATTCATTTCTTCATTGCTTTTAACGCTTGTTCACATCCATCTAATGAGGCTCTCCAAAATGGTTTATTGTTCAGTTGGTTTTCAAGTGTAGAGCGAACTTTCCTCTTGTACTGATGAGATTCTCCATTCCAAGCACCTTGTGGCGTCCTCGTTAGCATTAGGTAAAGGAGTATGACAACATCCTGCTGTCAATGAACCCAATGGACCCCAGAGGAAGCCTATACACAGGAAAGGTGGACTTTTGTATATTTGGGCTACACATTCTGCAACATCTTCCTCTCATTCACCCGTGACTCAATGTATGGAGACATGTGTCTTCTTAGACAGCCTGGTCTGTCTGGGCGAAACACAAAAACCTTTCATGTTTGTCCCTTTGCCCGGCAAAGGGTTTGGGTGTGTGTGTGTGAAATGTGAATGTTGATGACAATTTAAAACTGGATTTACAGTATGTGGGACATACACACAAACTGACACAGTCACACACACACACTCTGAACTTTCAGAGGAAGTTCATGATGTAAATATATATTTGCCCTCTGTCCCTCAGGTGCCAGAATGGCTGCCTTGCTCATCCCTGAATGGAAGTTCCTGTTTGGGATGAGTCACTGCCGTCTGGACTGAGCCGCAGACCGGTCACATGACCACCAAACCACCCCACCTACAGCTCAGCTGCCAAATTCCTCTGGAAGTTAACCAGACAATTATTATTTAGCAAACCAGAATCTTATGTTGCAAAAAAAAAAAAAAAAAAGATTTTTAAATAGATTGATTTATTTTGTTGTCCCCGAGGGTATGATCACAGTTACTGTGTTCAGGATGACTGTTGTCTCTGCTTCTGAGCACTTATTGACAAATTGGATGCAGTGGACTGTTATGTTGTGTTTGTGTTTGAAAGTATTGTTCTTGTATGAACAAAGAAGCCAAAATCTGCTGGATGGACCATGTTCCTGATCCTAAGGTCCTGTTTGTGTTCCGTTTCCTACATTTTGCGTCAAGATGTGCCAAGACTGATGATGTGATGCGACTAAATGACCAATTCTGTCAAGAATAAACATGTTTGTGTTGGATTTAGTTTTCATTTTGTCTTTGTAGTCCGTGTTAGGTGACGACCGAAGCGAAGCTACTGTTTGCTACCAGCAGGTGGCAGCATGATGCTGGAGTAGGAACTGCTGGTCTTTAGGAAAACAGTTTGTGCTTAAAGGATCATTAAAAATGATTGATGTGATCTTACACACACATGCTATATATAGAGATTGAGGAAGACTTGTTCTGAAACAAGAAAATTATTTTCTTTTATTCATTAACATCTTTTTTTTTTTAAGGTTGTGGTCACAGTGCTATTTATTCCCCCCCCCCCCCCCCCCCCCCCAATCATAGAGCTATTGTCATTAGTTGTTTTTTTAATGAAAGCTGCACATTTTTGTGTTTTAAATAACAATTTAAAGCCCTTGTCATTTTACCAAAACAAATTCTAGATCCTTCTGTTCATGTTAATTCTGTATTTTAAAACTGTGCAGACCCACACAACACACAGTTATATCTTTAACACCCGCAGCCTTAAAGCTGAACCGTGGAAATGTTTTGCTACGGATGAATCCACAGAGTTATCGATCTGGCACCAGCTTATGGAGAAACAACAGCCGGTCTTACGAGAGGAAGCAAGCCAAAACTGCTCGTGGCTAAACCTACAATCCTGTCCGTGAAACTGAGTGGGCTAGCTGGATCCAGGCCTGTTCGCCCTGTCTCCTCACTCCACCAGGAGAGGAAGGGCCGGATGATGGGAGGCGACCTTTGACCCTGCCGTGTTTCCGCGGCGCTCTCTCCAGAGGGGCGTCCTGGTCCTCAAGGGCACGGCGGTGTCACACGGCCGTTGTCATGGAGAATGCCATTACCACCCCTGAGGGAGAGGGTGGAGGAACACACACACACACACACACACATGACTGGAAGGGAGAGGGTGGAGGAACACACACACACACATGTGCGCACTAATGCTCTCTTACACACATACACTCAGACTAGTGCCTACCACCAACACACACACTCAATCTCTCACACACATACATTATAGAACCTACCATCAATACCAGTCACACACACACACACACAGGGAGGCCTTCCCCCCCCCCACTGTAGCCAGGAAAGATTTCCAGTGTAAGTGACAACTGTGGCATTATCCCTTTTAACGATAAAAGGTTAAATTTGAACCTGGGCTAAGATGTTATATTCAATACCATGCGATAAGTACCCAGACGGACAAGACGCTCTGGAGCTCATCTGTTGACACACACATAGTAGCACACACACAGTAGCACACACACACACAGTAGCACACACAACCAAATGCAGAAGAGGTCCTCTCATCCTGTAGTAGCCTGCTCTGGTGTTGTGTGTGGCTGGGTATTGACAACCGACAACGACCATTACGATGGAGACGTGATGTTCTCTGATGAGGACGAGAAGGCCTCTCTCAGGGGTAACAATCGAGAGCTGAGCAAACAGGCTGCATAATCAAACCCAGAGTAGTCTCTCCAGGTGAACCCAACCCTGCCGGGTCCGACTGAATTAGTCTAATCAGGGAGGCGTTGGTCTGGTGCTTGTGGCTCAACAGACCCCTTATTGTGGGCTCGGTTAAGGAGTCGAGCTATTAATCAGAAGGTTGCCGGTTCGATTCCCGGCCGTGCAAATTGACGTTGTGTCCTTAGGCAAGGCACTTCACCATACTTCGGGGGGAATGTCCCTGTACTTACTGTAAGTCGCTCTGGATAAGAGCATCTGCTAAACGACTAAATGTAAATGTTGCCTAGGTACCAAACACAGGCTGGTACGTTGCTGTATAAATACACATGGATGCACGGGAAGAAAGCAGTATTGACAAACGTGTAAATGAGACTGTGGAACACACATCTGCTTAGGAATTCAGAGTCACGTTGCACAGTTAAACCAATCAGACCTAATGCACACACGGTACGTAAATGATATATACCACGCACACGCATACTAACTACTGTTGCGTTCTCAAAGATGAGGATGATCAATACATGTGCACCCCAAGGCAGTACCATTAATGGCTGTTGTGTATTTATTTATTTGCTGGTCTGTTCATTTAGTTGTATATATTTATCCATCATGTATGCTGTTCCAGGAAGCCTGGGGGGGATATACAGAATAGGTATGAATATGATAACTGTTAGTGAGCCAGAAGGCGGGTATCACTGGGAATAAGAAAAACCTCAAACCTGTGTGTGTAAATGTGTGTGTGAATGTGTGTGGGTGCGTGTGTGTGTGTGTGTGTGTGCGTGTGCCACTGAGCTTGCTTATGTGTGTGTTTACCAAATGTCTTGACTGGGATTCAAATAATCAATCGATGAGTAACCCTAAGCAGTGTTTGGTTGGGCACACGGTGGGAGCGGTGCCCTATCCTACCAGGGGATACCCCTCCCCACAGAGAGCGGCTGCTGCCAAAAACGTTCCCATCGCCAGAAGGGATGTTGGGAAGATGGTGCGGGGGAGAAGCACACAGATGACCTTTGATCCCAGTGCGCTCACTTCCCTTCTTGGAAAAAAGGGAAAATCACTTGGTCTTCTGTGATTGCTGCAGTCAGATCCTTGCAGCGTTATTTCAGTAGGAGAATGTGTGTGGTAACGTGGTTCAAATGTTTTGAGGATGACATTTGTGTCGTCCTTTGATGTGCCAAATAGTCTGACGTTGCTTCTGTGAATGTAAAACAGGGTTGAGAAAAACATGGGATATTTCTGCTCACTTAAATAGGAGGCAATACTGTACATTTGCCGTTTGTGTCATACAAAGTACACCAAGTTTAACAAGGTAAACAAATAAATACATATTTTCTCATTTCCTCTCTCCAACATTTCTTTTTTGTACACTATGATGTACTTTACATGTGTCAAATATAATATACGATATATAAAACAATTATTTGATCAAACTGTATTTTCCCATGTACGCACGTGCAATCTTTTATGAAAAGGGTAAGAAGGGTATGACCCTCAACAAACAATTTCCGAGGCCTGAAGGACTGAAGCCTTTCACATCCCACCTGTCTCCCAGGGTTACAAAGGACCTGGGGGAGGAGAGATGACAACCCGTCCAAGCCTGGAGACAGGGAAGATGGGACCACGCTCCTGTGTCTGGCAACATTAACAGTTCATGTTGATGGGTGAGCGGGTGGTCTCCGCGAGAACGCTGAGAGATTCAGATAACCCGTCTTCCCGCGCCATTTTTCTTCATTCCCCCAGATCTCTGTGATGCTGACTGAGTGAAAAGTGAAGCTTAACGACAAATTCTTTGTGCCTCCGATTCAATCCAACGACAAGCTGACACAATTTTGCTGGTCTGTTTCACCAATGACCTTTAGTTTCAGTCAGAGACAGTCCTCTTCCTCCTGTAAATAGGCTAATCTCTATAAAGAAACAGTACTGAGCCTGTCAAACGTTTGGAAACCCCTCGTCTTAGTTTGAGACACGTTCATGGTCCTATTGTCAATATGCAACTAACTAGGTCATTTAAGTGTGAAGATTTACTTTGACCAAAATGTCCAGCTATTGGTACAAAAAGCTTAATTTCCATCAAACTGCTATCTTAGGCAATATTTGAATAACATGCCTACTCATTATATACATGTAGGTTAAATGCCCTATAGACCGTGACTGAGTGACTGATTGAGTCACTGAATTGATGCATTAAAAACTATTAAAAACATGTGGTGCATTTCTCTCCACACTTTTGACAGGCACTTTATATGTAATCATGTTGGTATTCCAAAATATAATATTAATTAATATTATTGGTAAATGCATGTTTTGTCGCTTCAGGGGTCATTAAGACAGAGTTGCGACGACAGAGTTCCTTTAGGTTTTAGGTTGGTTGAGGGGCAGGTCTATGGGCGTACAGTATGTGAAGCCCTCTGTGACAGTGCTTGTAAAAAGGGCTTTACAAATACATTTAGATTTGATTTCAGTTGACAACGTTCCTTACTCCAGACACTGATATATGATAATGCACTACTATTTCATTATCAATAGGGGGCACAGTAATCACTATTTACCATAAATGTACTGTAAATATTACAGTAACTAAACACTTCTGAGATTTTTTTTTTTTTTTTATCATGCTCTGGTTCTGTATATTATTGTACATTTTGTTCATGTTTGGCCAATAGAATTACTCATCAAAAATGTAGTTGATTAAAGTATTTGTTGAATGTGTTGGGTGGAAAAGGCTCTTCATAGGAAGTGGTTGGGGCCTACAAATATTGTTGCTTATCAGTAGGCCAATCGCTTATCATACTTCACAAAAGTATTAGACTGACATACTTAACTGAACTGATGATAAGGTTGATCTGGTTCGAGCATATTTTGCTGCAACTGATGGTAATATGGCGCATGAATGGCTAGAATCTGAGGGGGGGAAATCCAACCCATATCTCTGTCGCGATTAATAATTCATTTCCTTTCCTCGATGCTAAAACAACAACAAACTGAACAACAGCAGAGATAATATATTCAGTCAAAAACTCGATGTCTGGCTGGAGAACGGAGAGGACAGTGAGATGTGCAGCGAAGTGAAACACGAGCGCACCCCGACAGGGAAAGGCTCAATGTCACTCCGCACGGCGGAAAGAAAGAAAAACAAACGCCAGAAGAGAAGAAGAAAACAAGCCGGCAAATAATAAAAAATAAAAGAAGAAAGTCTTAACAGCTCAATTTGAGCTAGTAAAGTTTAACCAAGTTTTAAATAATAACTGAACATTTTTGAGAAATTCAGAACTCTCATGCTATAAGTCACGTGGACGAATATATTGATGCAGGAACAATACTTTACAACTATACCTAAGGTCTGCCTTAGTAGGACTGTTTGTGACTGTTTATCAAGGTCTCCACTCACCGTGGCCACTTCAAGTGTAGAAGAACAGTCAGGCCTCGTGATGGCAGCCAATTCCATGGCCTTCATTTGCTACCTGTGAGTACTCAAGGCTTCAACCGATTCAGTGCAGCAGAAGGCGTCTATTTGGCGCATATACTGTATGTTACAACCTGTAAAATGACTGACACGAGTGTGCTAAATTGCTCACTAATTAGTTAACTCATGTGATTAGCTTATGTTGAGTTATTGTGGTTCTGAATTCCACGTTTGCTGGTGTTCAGAATTGCATCACAGCTTTGGCAACCATCAGATGGACAGGTCTTGGAAGTACGGCAGGTTTGACAGAAAAGTCTAATTATATTCCTACAGAGATGATGTCTATGGCACACCACACTATCACACCAGGTGCTTCTGGACCAATCACACCAGGTGCTTCTGGACCAATCACACCAGGTGCTTCTGGACCAATCACAACACGTGCTTCTGGACCAATCACACCAGGTGTTCTGGACCAATCACACCAGGTGCTTCTGGACCAACTCACTGTTTGGATCCTTTTCTTGAAAGCGTGTTATCATGGTGTTGGCGTGGAAACCCGTGTGTGGCTGTGAATAGACACTGGCAGGGACCCAGTTAGCAGCAGACTAATGTGTTGGCCCCGTGAGCGTTGGGACTTCGTGGAGAGTTGTTCCTGAGTCAGTTCCAGTGGAATCAGCTCACCCTGACGGTCCAGTCTCAAGGTACAACACTAAAGGAGTCTTTTAGATGAGTCAGTAGCCTGGTGGGAAGTCGCAGTGACATGTTTGAGGGTTTTAAACACAAACGACCTTACTGGGTTCCCCAGCACACTCTAGTTCATGTTGCCATTATTAGAATTATTTAGAGAAAATACTGTTTTCAATTTGTCTGCCAGTGTTACACGGTGAGACATGCATATAAATATATATCAAACAATGCCATATTTTCACGTTTGCACAGATTAACGGTGATGTTTTTCATAAGCGGTATCGTCTCAGCAACATTACAGCATATCGACACACAAGCTCCTCACAGTTTAGCTCATGTCAATGCTTGTCTTCATGTACGAGGTGAACGATTGACTCATGCCACCAGCTATCTATTACATTTGTTGATTTGTGTGGTTATATATATAATAAACATATATAATACAGACTTTACTTTCAAGTCTGTATGATCATAGAATACTGATTTTTATTAATCTTTGGAATAGGAATAATCTGCAATTTTGATTTAGCTCAGTTGTTAGAACATTTGACTGCGGATTAAGACGTTGCAGGTCAAATTCCTAGTATAGTATGTTGCTTTGGATAAAAGTGCCTGCAAAATGAACATATTGTTACTATGACTACTCATAATATAGTCCTGATCATTCATTGCCTTCATGTATATGTTCAATTAAATTAGCAGAAGCCTTTATTCACAGCAACATACAGATCATACATAAAGAAAGCAGATCCCAAGATCAAGGATCAGAAGTGCAGAGTTCTGATAGTATTTTAAGTACATGAGCAGTCTGTAATTACTATCCACATTGCTAAGGAACATCTTAGCTCCTAGACACAAACAAAAAAAACAATATCATTAGAATCTTATGAGTGAGACAGTTGTGTTTTAGTTTGTGACTGAAATGGCCGTATTGACTCCTCTTTCAGAACTCCTCTGTACACAAAGTTATTCACGTAAATGTTTTCTCTTTTCTACTTTTAGTTTTTCAGGGTCTTGTCCAACTGACGTTGTCAAGGCAATGTCAATATACTTTTGTTTAGAAGCTGGTTCGACATTCCGAGGCGAGGAAAGGGTTTTAGATGGAGTTCATCCACTGCTATGATGGAACAGAAAACATTTAACACACAATTATTTTTTTTCAGCGTGTCAGTGCTTCCTTTCCACGTCCACAACCACACATCCATCTGGCCATAGCTGGCTTTGTGAGTACGAGAACGGAATAAAATAAAATACCTTTATGAATTCAGAACCGCAGAGGCAACTGAATAATGGAAATCAATGAAATTTTTACATGGACTAAAAGTCAAGAGTTCCTTGCTCATTAATTTTCAAGTCTCACTCAGGGCTGAGCTTAGCGCAGTTATAACTCCTCACACTTCCTGTCTAGGTCCTCTTCACATCTCCAGTAATGTGATGTCTTTATGTTGCCCAAAACGCAGTTATTGTTGGAATTAAATACCGCACCCACTAAACAATGCTGCACACCTAGGATTTTAGTCAATATTGATAAATTGATTGCACACCGGACACACAATGTTTAAACCTATCAAGTGAAAGGATTTCAAAAGAGGCTTTTCTATTTCTAAATCAAATTGTGTGAATGTTTTGAGATGACCCCTTCATTTTTTTTCATTAAAAGAAATTACCAAAATGTACATTTTGGTTTGATTTCCAACACACAATTGTTCCCCTCACTTTATGATCAGTGCAACAGCAAGGTTATCAACATTCAGTAGTGAGTATTTTCTGACAGAAAAACTATGTTGCGATTTTAATTGAATGTTTGAATATGAATTCCAGTGAAGGACTGACCACAATATTGTTCTAATCGAGATATTCCATTTGATGAATGGGATAGTTATTCTTTACAATTATTTCATTTGAAGTAGACATGATTGAATACAAGCAATGATGACACGAGGCGTAAAAGCAGTTACAGAGCGATTGTGTCTCGTGTGGGATCTCTGAAGATGAACAAGCCAGGCCGTAAGGCCTTCTATCTATCTTCCTCTCTTACCTTCCTTTATCTCTTAATCTCCCTCAGTCTTCATCTTTATCTCTCACTTTTTCTTTGGCCTTCTCCCTCCATGAACTCAAATGTTCTCCTATCTTTCTTTTTCCTTTTTCTCTCTCCCCTCCTTTCTCTCTCTCCCTCCTTCTCTCCCTCTCTCTCCCTCTCTCTCCCTCTCTCTCCCTCCTTCTCTCCCTCTCTCTCCCTCTCTCTCCCTCTCTCTCCCTCTCTCCCTCTCTCTCTCTCTCTCTCTCTCTCTCTCTCTCTCTCTCTCTCTCTCTCTCTCTCTCCTCTCTCCCCCCTCTCTCTCTCTCTCTACACCCTAACCAGAGGAGAGATTAATGCCTCCCTGTTGTTTCCTCATCATCTTCACATCCTGTGGGTCGTCCCTGCGTGGCCTTCTCAGGCCCAGCCTCTGCTGGGCTCCACCCAGGGAGACTGTGGGGGCCCAGCGACCCCTGACCACTGACCCCTGGTGGACAATGGACCAGGAGACCCTGACCTTCCTATATCCCTCTGCTCCGGTACACTGTAACCACATGGTTTCTGTTCACATTCAGAGTTGCTAAATTCGATTTCAGGAAAAAAGAAATGTTTTCAGAAGGGATAATTACAGAATGTGTTTTTGTCTCTTCCCCCCTCCCTCCCACACACACACACATTAGTACACTGTACAGTCAGGAAGATTTGCACATCAACTGACACTTTACAAGCAAAATCTCTGCGCTCTTTAGCAATATGCAAAATTCCACTTCAACTTGTTTTGAAGACTGAGAAGGCTTGTTTTCCCCGCCGTGTCACAGCTGTCACGTGTGGTTGACACATCAACAAGGCAGAATGAGATCAGAACCCTAGCACCTGTCCATCCACTCACAACAACACAGCTCACACACCTTCATTTTACCTGCAAAACAAACAACAAATAAACAAACAAGAAACAAAGTCTTACAATCCTGCTTGGAGATCTTACACATTAAAATGTCAACCTTTAGCACCAAAGTGAGGATGTTTGCGCAAAAAATATTAAACACACATTTTCTGGGTTGTCGTGTTATGAAAGAAACCAACTATTCTCCGACACCAAATTCACTTTTATTCCGTTCATACAGCGTCGGAATTTCATTAGAATACTTGGGAACAGCACGGGAGGAGTGTCCTGGTTTTTAATGTGCGGTATGACTATTTAATATCAGTAGGGATAGGGTTGTCTGCGGAGGTGATTGACACAAGCCCATATTAGGAGGTGCTTTCGGAAATAAGCCCGTGGAGACCCGGTGGACGAGGCCTAGAGAAGAGGCAGCGTCTCCGTCAGGAGCCCTGCCTTTTTAACCTCGCTCATTTGTATGCCGATGCACAGTTAGCGAGCATCGCTCCAAATGGCTGAGACTTCCAGACTGCCCCCCCCCCCACCCCCACCTCTCCTCCGCTCTCCCCCACCTCCCTTAACACTCAGCCACGCAGGCCTGATCCCTTCGAGGGTCCACGACGATATGCAGCGCCGAATACTGAATCAAACCCCCCCCCCCCCCAATTAATAATCACGTAGTTCATCTTTTCGACACCGCGGCGTGTGCAGACTCCGGTGCAAAGAATCTCATCTTACCGAAGTTGGTGAGAGTGGAAGTTTGGAGATGGGCTTTCATTTGTGCCTGCACACACCATGTCACATTTGTCATGTTTCAGCTTGGTAGGAGAAGGCCTGTGTGACAATCGTCTGTTCTGTTTCTCCCTTATGTGACAAAGAAACTCAGACAAATATGTTTAAATTTTGTTTTAGATCCCACTTCCAGACCCAGAATTAGAAAAATAACATGTCAAAACAGGGAGACATATTTGCTGTCAGGTAAGAAGATAGAACATTGCTTTACCCTGTTGTGACTTTGAACTGTTTTAGACAGTAATAGACAGATTGTTTTTGTCATACAATGCAGTGACCTTGAACTCTGCCATCTTCTTTTCAAGATATTCCATGATACTTCTAAAAATATTCCCCTCCGAAACAGACTGATAGAATTTACAAGACCTTAATGTCATTTTTAAGAAATATCACCACAAACATACAGTACTTTTTTTTTTGCCTTCATCATTCTGAGGAAGTTATCATTTAGCACGCTTCCAGGTCCAAGGTTATGAATGTTTGAACATACCTCATGAAAGGCACGAGAAAAGGTTCAACGTCTGTTGTTTCAAAATGATCTTGTTTTGTTTCTTGGCTATATTACACATGCTGGCACTAATTATACAAGCTAGGAAGTCTTCAGACAGTCAGAAATGAAAACTCGACCGTTTTTGACATATTCATTTAAAGTTGCTAATCAGATGTAAATATGCAAAGCATGTCCCCATGGGATTTCTTTGATATGCAAATAGGGAGTGCAAACAAAGGTGGAAGAGAGGAATTTCTTTTTCAATATAAGACCATTTCCAAGGTGGTATTGTCGTGAAAGCTTGTAAAAGAAAAAAAAAGAACTGCAGTTATTTCAAAGCATTTCTTACTGAACTCTCCAGTTTCCAGACATAAAATAAAGTGTTGTACAGTATTCTGCAGTGACTTCACAGGGGCAGTGGTCGCCCTGCTGGAACAGCCCGAACAGCTCTTTGTAGCTGTAGAACAGCTGTGGATGTGGATCTGTACCACACATGACACACTGAAGACTCCTGCTGCCTCTTCACATGGAAACAGCTCCTCAGTCTTCTCCTCTTCCCTCCTCCTCTCCTACTTTGAACTCCTTCCCTCCTCCTCTCCTCCACTCCTCCTCTCCTACTTTGAACTCCTTCCCTCCTCCTCTCCTCCACTCCTCCTCTCCTACTTTGAACTCCTTCCCTCCTCCTCTCCTCCACTCCTCCTCTCCTACTTTGAACTCCTTCCCTCCTCCTCTCCTCCACTCCTCCTCTCCTACTTTGAACTCCTTCCCTCCTCCTCTCCTCCACTCCTCCTCTCCTACTTTGAACTCCTTCCCTCCTCCTCTCCCCTCCCCTCCTCTCCTTCTCTCTTCTCTCCGAATATCATGACACCAGCTTACTGGCCAGCAGTTATCAGTTTGATGGGATGTAAAAGGAAGGTCAGTGTTTCCATAATTCACTACCACCATAAATCAAATTATATGATCCTGGTATACGTAGACTATCATGGCTCACCTACACATGCAGAATGACATATTTACTGCTGTATTTAGTTAAGGCATTTTGGTCTCCATGTGATAGAGGTCATTTAGGGGAAAAAAACCATCACAATAAAATAAAATAAAACTATATTTGTAAGAAACAAACTGGACTGTACCAACACACCCACAATGCCACGAACATAACTAAATGTATTTTGTGTGTATTGTTGCATATTATTCAATTACCGCTATATCATATCAATATGTTTGAATTTTTTAAATGTGATCATCCTTAAATCTTCTTTTATTTATGTACCATACTGGTAATTTCTGTTATTAGGCTTTACATTTTGATGGTATTTATCTCCAACCTGGTCTGTGCTGATAGTTCTGGAACAGGAAAACAGCCTCAGTGGTTTGTGGAAGGAAGCATTGAAGGGAAACTGACTTTTATTGACATGAAGCTGTCAAAATGGAAACTGCAAGACTGTTCATTTCCAATTTCAGTCCGCAGATTGTAACCCCGGTGGCAGCCCTCCCTGTCTCAAGCACCATTTCCCAACAGCGCCGTGTGGAAAACATGATTTAATTCCCGTTCAACGCTTTTCATCAGATGCTGCATCTCTCCAAATGGTCTTTGTCTACCATTGTATTGGAGGAGTAATTGTGCATTACTGTGTAGATTGTGTGGTGTAATGTGTTCCTGGTCCATCTTCTGCAGCTGCTGAGGCAGTGGAACAGTAACCACAGGATTGGAGGAATGTCATGCACTGTATGTACAGAACACTGCAGTAAATAACACATTTAATTCCAGATTTAAAAAGAAAACTAACATTTTGCCAGCCTCTTTTGAAACTCTTTCACTGTGAGTGTGTGTGTATAGGACAACACTCACTCAAATGAAAAATGAAAAGCATGAATCAACAAATGGCTTGATGATCAACGGAACAATAAATGTTTTAGTGACGGTGTGTCTGAGAGAGCGATAGTGAATGAGAGAGAGAGAGAGAGAGAGAGAGAGAGAGAGAGAGAGAGGAAGAGAGAGAGAGAGATGGACAGGGAGAGAGAGAGAGGGCAAGAGAGAGAGTAAGAAAGAGCTTAATCCTAACCCCAAACGCATCTCGTGAATCCTGAAGAGAGATCTGTCAGGTTTGGAATCAGTATCACTATGGAGAACCGCTTGGAGATCAGGACACATTTACACAGCTGTTGATAAAGACCACTCTGACAAGCTGAGCTAGGCTAGGTAACAAAGCGACACACTGCGAAGTAACATTTATTAACCCGGCATTAAAGTTCACCCTAAAAGAGCTTGCGTTTCACAGGAGCTGTCAGTGACCTTTACGACTGCCAAAAATGTCACTGAAAGTTTAAGGCAAAGAAATCCAGTCATACTTAAGCAAGCTTTCAGAATCCTTGACATTTTCTCTGATGTTGCTACAGCATAGCAGCTGGAAGAATCCACACAGGCCCTCCTAAACAGGCACACTGGACGCTGGGCTGGGAGACTGAGAGAGGGGAGGAAGGCTGGTGTGACTGGAGAAAGGAAGAGGAAGATGAGAGGGGTTTGAACACTGTTGTCCTTCCTGAGCAGAGAAATGGCATTGGGACAGGCCACAGTCAGATTGCATTAAATTGACATGCTTTCACTGTGTTGTGATGTCTTGTGTTCGTGTGTGTGTGTGTGTGTGTGTGTGTGTGTGTGTGTGTATGTGTGTGTGTGTGTTGTATGGTGTGTGGGAGGAGTGTGGGGGGGAGGGTCATTTTATCGTGACTCATAATGTTCTCCTTTCTGTATTTATCTTTCTTTCTTTCCCTTTCTCTCCATCTATGTTCCCTTCTTCACACCCACACACACACACACACATCCTCATACTCACACACTGTCACACACACCCCACACTCACACACACACACAATAGCCCCCCCCCCACTCTCCCTCCAGTGTTTCCAGAGCCGGGCTGAGAGGCAGGACCCTGTGGGCCCGGAGGGGGAGGGGCCACCACGCTTGACACAAAGCCAGACACATGAAGACAGATTGCAACCTTCTCCACCTGCTGACTACTGTGTGTGCGTGTGTGCGTGTGTGCGTGTGTGCGTGTGTGTGTGTACTCTCCCTAAAAGGTGTAAGCAATGAGCTCATGTTCTGTGTTGATGAATGAGCTCCATGTTTCTTCCAGCCACAGCTGTGTGATTAGGTTACCAACCTGCAGCTCTGACTGGAAACCTTAGCTCATCTCTCTCTCTCCCCACTCACTCTCTCTCTCCCCCCCTTTCTCTCGCCTCTCAATCTCTCTCCTTCTCTCTCCTCTCTACATCCCTCTCCCTCACTCTCTGCTCACTATCCTTCTATCACAAGCACACACACAACAGTACAACTACTACCTGCCGCCTGCAGTTTTCCTCCACACACACGCACACTAACACACATACACACACACACTAACACACATACACACACACACTAACACACATACACACACACACTGTGGGGATTGAGCAGAGAGGCTCCTAGCTGGGAGAGGGAGACCAAGGCTAACCAACCTCAGGCTGAACCATCCTCTCTTACGTGTAAAAACCACACAAGCAGCTTTTCATTCTGAACTGATTTTTGATAAAGGATTGACAATAACAAGTACTTTCTTTATGTGTTTATTTTCATACCATCATGTGTGTAAGTGTGTGTGTGAGACTGTGGGTCTGTGAGCGTGTGTCTTGTGTATATGCATGTTTGTGTGATTGTGTGATTGTGTGTGTGATTGTGTGTGTGATTGTGTGTGTGTGTGCTCCCATGTCCTTTCAGGAAAACAATTGTCTTTACATTCTGAGGCCAGGATGCGTTCACAGCCGTTCGTTTAGAGAGTGAAAAGAGGAATTCCAAATGAATTAATTACAAATGATTCTAAATGTCAAGTATAGATAAAGCGTAACACCAATCTCCTCCTCTCTAAAACACAGGAGCTTTTAAATGGCTCTCCGCCCATCTCTGTCTGCCGAGCGACACCAAGGTTACTGGAAAAAGCTTAAATATTCATAATATATGCAAAACCAGCGCTGGCCATGGACAATGTTCATTGGAATTCAAGAGCTGGTCTCAAACCTTTGACAACTGCTTAAGTAATTAGTTTGGGGGGGAAATTGCAGCCGCCAAAAGCAGAGACTATTTGAGGTTTTATCTTGACTTTGATAGCCTAATTGACTGTGTTTAAGAAATCATTTTGGATACTTGCGATACACAGCCCATGCAGAGAGGATAAAAGGTGGTTTTATTCACTTTTTATCTGTTGATAAACATTCAAAGGCACTGTGAACTAATGTGTTGTAGTTTGGGTAGAAACGCTGTTTTTTGCCATCCTACACAATAAAATAGCGTTTTGTCTCACATTGTCATGAATGATATATCTGGGAAGAATGTGCTTCTTCCAGTATGGATACAAACTCTGCAGAACAACATGCTTTACTACAGCAGACATCTTAAGTCTCTTGTTGCTTTACTTTTTAACGGAGTACTGGTACATCCAACCTCCAATTAGGATCAAAAACGATGATTTCACTGTAGTCCAATAAATTATTAACGCAACTGACAAGCAATAACATGTTTTGTCTGTAAGCGATGTGGAAGAGCAGCATGGTACAGGAGCGGTGGTGTAGTGATGCAGTCAGCATCCTGACCTGTCACGCTGGTGTCTGTCCTGGTGTCTGTCCTGGTGTCTGTCCTGGTGTCTGGGCGGGGTCTGTCATCGTCCTCTCAGGGGCGGAATTGACACACAATGAGACTCGTCTCTCTTGGAGGGAGCCAAAGCTAAGCCCGTAGAAAAGCCATTGCTCTGCTCAGCGCGCTACCACAGCTACCACAGCTACCACAGCTACCACAGCTACCACAGCTACCACAGCTTATTCATGGAAAGAGATTGAGTTTTGATCGAGCCAGGTTTTACAGTAATTCAGTTGCGTAAAGTTACACAACTTTGCAGGAAGGCCAGAGTGGGTTCCCTACATGGAGTTAGACAAGGATGCTTATGTCACTAACAGGCTGAGGGGGAAGTATGTGTGTGTGTGTTTATTTGTGTGTTTATGTGTGTGTGTGTGTGTGAGGAGGGTAATGAGGCAAATCTCTGTTTACAGTAATGCTGTTGAAACTACAGGTGAAGCGCATCCTGTACTCCCCTCATCCTCATGCAGCGATTCAGACAACAGCAGCGTGAGAGCAATTCAATTTGCTTTCATCTCATTGGCCGCCCAACCCCAGCGCTGGAACCCTGCGGCCTGCACTCCCTCCGTCTCCCTCCGTCCCCCTCCGTCTCCATCAATCTGAACCCAAGCCAGCTGAAACACGGACAGAGCCAGCACCCCCAGCACCCCCAGCACCCCCAGCACCCCCAGCATCCCCAGCATCCCCAGCACCCCCAGCACCCCCAGCACCCCCAGCATCCCCAGCACCCCCAGCACCCCCAGCACCCCCAGCACCCCCAGCATCCCCAGCACCCCCAGCACCCCCAGCACCCCCAGCATCCCCAGCACCCCCAGCACCCCCAGCACCCCCAGCACCCCCAGCATCCCCAGCACCCCCAGCACACCCAGCACCCCCAGCACCCCCAGCACCCATTCAGCGTTGCTCCTACAGCCACAGTGTGTAAACGTGTGTGTGATTGAACCAGCCCCTTTTTTTACGAGCTCAAGTGTCCTTGTCCTTGGATGGACCAAGGTCACGACTGCCCCCCCCCACCCCCCCCACGCTCTCTCCCTGAGCAGAGACCGGCCATTCAGCGACCCTCACTCTTTCTAATAACGTCTCTGTCACATTAAACTGAACCGGGCCACGTGCATCCCTGCCTCGCGCCTTTTAAAATTGCTAATGTGTAATAACAAGAGCGCTTTAAAGCCCCCTCAGTCAAGTCTATGGAAACGGGAGGATATTCATGAATGCCGCTCTGTAAAAAGGCTCTTAACACACTGGGTTTTCAAGTTGTGACAGTTCAAGGCAAGCGGAGCTGTTAACATATTCAGAATGGTCCAGAGCAAGGCTAGCGCTCCACACTCTCAGTCCACAGCGCTGACAAGGCAGAGCGGGGTTTGATCCAGACAACAGAGGAAGAATAGAAGAAAGAAGAACAACAGCTTATTCCATCTTTCCCTTGAGGATTTCTAAGTAGAGAGAGATGAAAGTAGACAAATGGTTTAATAGATAGATAAATAGATAGATAGATGGATGGATTGTTGGATGGATGGATGGATGGATGGATAGATGGATAGATGGATAGATGGATGGATGGATAGATAGATAGATAGATGGATGGATAGACGGACGGACGGACGGACGGACGGACAGACAGACAGACCACCTACACACACACACCGCCCCACACACACAGACAGTGATTGACCTGTGTTGTGACTGCAGCTCCTCTCTCTCCTCCACACCTGGGGCCTCCCACTGAGGACGCCCAGAGCTGCTGCTGACGGTTGCCACGGCGAGGGATTGATAGGCCCCATTGGTTGGTAAAGATGTATACATCATGTCTGTCCGTGGCTGCTGAGGCCAGATGGAGCGTGGTCGTTCATTGTGTGTCAGGGACACAGCTGCAGGGACAACAGACACCTCGCCCTCCAGCTTAGGTTACTAACCAGGCTTTCTGCTCCATAGCTGGAACACTGAGAGCCAAACAGAAGGATGACTACATATCTGTGGTTCCCTACACAGGCTTCAGGCACTGTGTGCCACACTGACAGTGCAGTGTGATGTAGGATGTGTGTGTGTGTGTTTTGGTAAGGGTGTGTTTCTCTCTACATGTTAGAATGCTTTAGTGTGGTGTGCTCGCAGGAGGTTGTGGAAGACCCTAAGGAGCTGAGAATGGACGCCCTGAGGAGGTGAAGGATGTTCAGTCATCAGTCGTTTGTTCGTCAGTCTTCACTTCAGACCTCCAGAACCCTTTTTGGAAGGACATGTATTCTCCTGCTGTTTGTTTCTGGAACAGACAACGTCTGTATAAAGTTGACTTGATGTTTCCCCCAGTCTCTCCTAATCTTGTGTGCCGTACCTGTGTGAGGTGGTGTGGGTCTTCACAGAGCACCTGTGTGTGTGTGTGTGTGTGTGTGGGCTTTGATCTACCTGTCCCTGGAAATACTGACACATGCAGGTGAACTGAGCTTGAAGGCCTGTATTCCCACCCCTGTCTCCCCTCCCCTCAGCCCTCACCCCTCCCCTCAACTACACTCCCCCTCTCACCTCCACAACTTCCCCTGCTGGTGCCCACCCTTCTCCCCTCCATCCTCCTCCTCCCCTCCCCTCCATCCTCCTCCCCTCCATCCTCCTCCCCTCCCCTCCATCCTCCTCCCCTCATCCCCTCCCCTCCTCCCCTCCTCCCCACCCCCCTCATCCTCAGGCCTCTCTCCCAGCTCAGAGGAGCTCAGCGTGGAGAGACCTCGGTGTGGAGTTATTCAGCATCTCTCCTCCCTCTCTCAGCTCTCAGGCCCAGCGTGACAGACTGAACTCACTGTGATCGAGCGTATTGATCGGCTGCCGGCGTTTCCTCTCAGGACACTGGTGGAGACCGGCAATCAGATCCTTCACTCGCAGAAAAGCCCTCCTCATCTGCTTTAAGCGTCCAATCAATGCTTAGTGGCAGGCTGCTGAGAGCTTCTGACAAAGACATCTTTATTAAAGCTGGGGGGGTTTCTCTCTCTCTGTGTCTCTCTCTCTCCTTCCTGTCTCTCTCCTCTCTGTCTGTTCTCTCTCTGTGTCTCTCTCTCTCTTCTCTGTCTGTTCTCTCTCCTCTCTGTCTCTCTCTCTCTTCTCTGTCTCTCTCTCTCCTCTCTGTCTGTTCTCTCTCCTCTCTGTCTGTTCTCTCTCTCTCTCTCTCTCTCTCTCCTCCTCTCTCTCTCTCTCGCTCTCTCTCTCTCTCTCTCTCTTTCCTCCTCTCTCTCTCTCTGTCTCTAGTCTTTTTTACTCCACCCTTTTAGTGTTTTCGAAATCTGTTGTTGTTACTTGTTGCACGTGTGTATATGTGTGTCAGAAATGTAACACGCAAGTGTGTGACTGAGTGTGCGCGCGTGTGTGTGTGCGTGTATGAGCGTGTGTGTGCGAGTGTGTGTATTGATGTGGTGGAATGTGACTTCTCCTTTTGTTGGCCCCTCCTCATTGTTTGACAGCAGCCAATCAGGAGCCTCCCCTGTCATGAGTGGTTTAGACCTGATGATCTGGCTCTGGTCCCAGACCAGCACTTCTCCTGCTCAGGACAAAGCTCTTAATCTCACCATTACACCAACGTTCAGCTCCACAGACACACTCCCAGCCATGAACACTGATTACAAAGGATTTCCAAACCAGTGCCTCTCCTGATATCATTTATGGGATTATTCCAGGTTGTTCAGTTCAGGACTGGTCTTGCTGGGCTGTGACTGTGTTACTGGCACAGGTATTTGTTCATTATATGAAATGAGAGCTTAACACATTTGCCTTAATTTAGTTTCTACACACTTGGAAATGTACTTCAAACTATAATTTTGTCAATTGACATACTTATTGACAACTGAAAAATATGTAAGCATGTTTGTACTTCTGCTTTGTAAGAATACTTTTAGTTTAAAATGTTGTCTCCTGGGATGGTTAGCAGTTCAGCTACTTGTGTGATCATTATTTTGAAACATTCAAACACATCTAACGGACTACCTGACAGACTTGTATAAGGATGTTCTTCTCCAGATCACAAAATACTCTTACAATCAACACATCATCTGGAAAATGATCTTCTCTCTCTATATATATATAGTGGTAATTATTCTGATTAGCATTTCAATCTAGAGGGTAGCTAAGCCATCCTCCAGAGCACTCCCCTGATCCTACTGATGTGCAGCCTGTCATCACTCCACAGCTTCTTCCTCTACGGGCGGAAACCCGGCAATGAAACAAACACAAGTACCTGTTTTCAACGACCTTCTATTAGGAATCCTACTACGCACCAGCCCTGTGAGTGGTTCAGCTACTCCAGCTCCCCCTAACCTGCCGCACACTCAGTCCACAACCCAGACTGGACGACAAGCAGCCCCACACGGCCAGCGTTGAAACAATGGCTGCCGTGAGTTTGGAGAGCGTTGAGTGGCACTTCTCCCTGAGGGGCTCCAGGCTTCATGCCCCTCTCCAGGTCCCTGAAGGAGAAAGACACAGGAGAGGTAATGACTGTTTTTAGAAGTTCCACTTCTTGCTGATGAAGAGTAATTCTTCATTCCGCTGGGAAGCGGTCCTTATCTGCCTCTCGGGGAGATGAAGTACATAACAAGCATTGGTGAAAAGTATCCCCTGAAAAAAATAATCCTAACTTTCTCCAAACTCACCCGCCCCACAGCTGTGGACAGTAGTTTAGGAGTTTAGGAAACTGGGTAAAGTTCGAACCACAACAACAAACACAAGATGGAGGCCTCAGTTTGTGAATAATGAGCTGCATCAGTCTTCACTAATGCTCCGCTGACAGGAAGTCTATTTGGCGCGGCGCGAGACACCAGAGCTGTTAAAGGAGCGAGGCTCACGAGGCGCCCGCCGGACGGCCACGGTGACGACGAACACATGACAAACAGGAGGCAGGGGAACCAATTAGTTGGGAGAGCTTCTCTCTCCTCGTCCAGACTGTTGCCACGGTTTCCTCCTCGAAGACGAGTAGCGTTCATGAGCGAACAGATACGGACACGCCTGTTTGTTTCCTTGTGTCCTGCAGTTATTTCTGAACCAATGAGTTTGGGTTGGTCCCTGTAGGAATTACGTATGTATTTATGCATGTATGTATTTATTTAGGTATGCTGAGTGTACTGTAAAACATTAAATGAACATGGTGTGTTGTAGGAAGTAGTCTGCACAAACGTGTGTGTGCACGTGTGTATGAAATTGTGTGTGTATCATTCAATATTATGCATGTTTTTGCAAAAGAGCATTATTTTTTATAATGAACACATTTGTTGTTATATATTACATTTAACATGAATGAAATCCTACTCTACTAGCTAACGGAGCTTCAGTCCTTCTAATATGTGTGCAGTTTGTCGGCAGTAGGGTTTTAAATGGAACATCACACATGGAGACTAGAAGCTGTTGAATCTGATGGATACTGAAAAGGCCTTCAGGCTGTCCTCACTGTGAATCCTCTGTCCGTCCCTATCCATGATTCACCCCCTCCTCTCTCTTCCTCTCGGTGTCTCTCTCTATGTCTCTCTTCCTCTTTCTCCCCCTTTTCTCTTTCTCTCCGACACGCACTCTCTTTCTCACTGTCTCCTTCTCTTTCTCTCTCTCACAGACTTTCTCTCTAACACACACACACTCTCTCCCCCCTCTCTCAGATGCACTCTGTATGACTCTCTCTCTCTCTCCTTCATGTATTTAGTATCTCTTCTCCCTCCTCTTTCTCCCCCACAGTTCTCCAACTCTCCACTATTGATTATGATAATTCCCCACCACATCCAACTAAATAAATGTATCATTCTGCATGACTGTGTGTGTGCAGAAAGCTTGCCTCTGAGCGAACCAGAGCAGAGTAGAATGTGTGTCGACTCTCTCCTCAGCCTGGTCTCTCTTCAGCCTGGTCTCTCCTCAGCCTGGTCTCTCCTCACCCTGTTCTCCCCTTAGCCTGGTCTCTCCTCACCCTGGTCTCTCCTCAGCCTGGTCTCTCCTCACCCTGTTCTCTCCTCACACTGGTCTCTCCTCACCCTGTTCTCTCCTCACCCTGTTCTCTCCTCAGCCTGGTCTCTCCTCAGCCTGGTCTCTCCTCAGCCTGGTCTCTCCTCACCCTGTTCTCTCCTCACCCTGTTCTCCCCTTAGCCTGGTCTCTCCTCAGCCTGTTCTCTCCTCAGCCTGGTCTGCTCTTCTCCTCCCCTCCCCTCCCCTGGGTGTGTGTGTGTGTGTTAAGGTTTCACAGCGCTGCCTTCGGGCTCCTCCAGGCGTAAGAATCCGTGAGCAGGTGGAGGTGTGTCCAGACTCAGTGTTCTGACGGGCCCCTGACTCCCGTTCACCGTCTCCTGTTTGTCAGAGCCCCTGGAGCGTGGAGGGGGGGGGGGCAGGGGGGACAGACGGGGGGAGACAGACGGGGGTCTCTGTGATCATTAGGATTCACAATGGCTTTGACAGCAGGACTCTGGAGCGATGGACACTGCATATTTAGGCCCAGAGACTCGGTTGGTTTTATGCCTGGCTACCTTCCACCCCCCGGCCTCCTCCAGTCCTTCCACCCCCCGGCCTCCTCCAGTCCTTCCACCCCCCGGCCTCCTCCAGTCCTTCCACCCCCCCGGCCTCCTCCAGTCCTTCCACCCCCCCGGCCTCCTCCAGTCCTTCCACTCCCCGGCCTCCTCCAGTCCTTCCACTCCCCGGCCTCCTCCAAGCCCCCCCCCCCCCCACCCCCCTCTGAGCTACCTTCCACCCCCCGGCCTCCTCCAGTCCTTCCACCCCCCGGCCTCCTCCAAGCCGCCCCCCCCCCTCTGAGCTAACTTCCACCCCCCGGCCTCCTCCAGTCTCCTCCAAGCCCCCCCCCCCCCCTCTGAGCTGTTTCCATCCCTGAGACGACTTGATACTCCTGTGTGTGTGTGTGTGTGTGCGGTGTGTGCTTCCGTGTGTGTGTGCGTCCGTGCTTGTGTGCTGCGACAGACAAAGCAGTTGGGTCTGAACTCTGCCCTCTGTGTGCGACCTGTGGAAGGGACCTGTTTCATGAGACAGTGTGGTTCTGGTGAATACAACTTTTGTTTTATTTGGTCATCAATTTTTCATTGATCACCTCTTTCAGAGAAGTCCAAAGACAAATGTTTCATTGATCAGTCCTTTCAAGTCCAAAAACATGTCATACTGAGTTGTGTTTAGTTGAATCTGGATGAATTTTAGATTAAAAAATCATTATGTGACAAAAGAACCCTTTTAGTTCTGTAGTTCTTTCTCTGCCTGAGGCACTGGTCTGCATTAACAACTGTGTGTGTGTATATGTGTATGTGTGTGTGTGTGCACACACATGGTTTCTGTGTGCGTGTATGTGTGGTGTGATGCGTTTTGTGAGTCCACGGGTGTGTCTGCACACTCATAATGTGTGTGTGTGTGTTTCCACAGTTAGTGGCTCAGGTGGTCAAAAACAGACGCCCTCCAAACAGCCCTGGCCTCCTCCTCTGGCTCTCCTGCAGCTGTCCTCCTCGTATCGATCCCTCCAGCCCTCTCCCTCCCCGGCATCATTACAGCCTGGTTACCAGAGGCCAGCCCAGCCCCCCTCCCCTCCCCCACCCCCTCCCCCGCCCCCTCCACCTCCCCCTCCACCTCCACCTCCCCTACCTGGAGAGGAATCTCTTTCATGGCTGGGGATGTTAGTGGACCATGCTGGGGACCAGATCTCTGGGGGATGGCCCCTGGCAGAGTCACGACCTCTCTGCTCACAGATACAGCGATGCCGAGGTACATTTCATGTGACGATGAAAATCGTCAATTACAGTAACAGGGACGAGAAGAGGGAGGGGCTGGGCGGGGGGGGGGCGTCGATGGGTGACGAAGACGTGGGAGCGTCTTCTTCGCGTGTTTTTTTTTGTTGGCGACGGACCGTTCTGCGTTGGTTTACTTCGTTGCGTTTCACGGTGTTGGGGTCTGAGACAGTGGCGTGTTCAGGGAGTGGCCTAGGGTGGCACGGGCCACCCCTGAAATCTGATTGGCCACCCCAATATCTTAAAATATGATTGGCTATATGCCCAGTCAGAGGCGGGCCACCCCTTGTGCCACCCCTATCAAAAATGTCTGGACACGCCGTTGGCGACGGACCGTTCTGGGTTGGTTTACTTTGTTGCGTTTGACGGTGTTGGGGTCTGAGAACATGATCGCCTTGACGGTCCTGTCGTGGTTTTGGTTTCCAGGGAAACAGCAGGATATGCATTGAGCAGGAAGTTTTGTTTTGGGATGAAAAACAAATGGCCAGGTGAAGTTTACAAAATGTAATGTTGTAATGTTGAGATTAAGACTAGTTTAAGACAAGACAAGGAGTGATCCGTCAGATGTAGGGAACGACAGCATGGGGTCTGTGGATCATCCATCCCCCAGTTCAACCAGCTTCACCAACGGGTCTCTTCTAAAAGCTGCCTTAAAGCTGCTGTTCCCATCTAAATTCGCTGGTGCACACTAGTCCTTGATCCAGGAGAAGAGGCGGGGATACAAAACTAATAATGCTTCACTCCACTTTGGTCTTTAGTTTAATTCCCATGTCTTTTGCCTTGAGAAATTCCTCACAATTTGAGACTAATAAGATTTATTTTCCAACTTATTTTGAACTCAACTTTTCATGAAAAGCACAGTGCCAGAGGTCAAACCATGAATTAAATAAAAAGAAAATGTTGGAGTTTTAAGACATAGTTTGCTTCTTTGCACTTTTCGTAACTGAATATTCAGCTACTGGGCTAAACTTGTATTAAAAGCGTGACCCTCCGTAAGTAGGTTCAAAAACCACAATTACCAACTGCCTTTTTTAAACACAGCAATGCACAATCCCTAAATTAGTGTTAATGATGTTTTGCTTAAATCAAATGATTGACCTTTTACCTGTGCCTATGACGTCCAGGTCAGGGCTGCTGGGGGGAACAGGGTCACCTGTCATCACACACACCAGGGTGTGCTGTTCAGCGCTTGCTGGGTCTTTTGTGGGGACTGAAAGGCCTGTCTGTCAGGAAGCAACGTGGTCAGAAGCGAAGAGAGAGAGGGTCAATCCATCTGACAGCGCTGTAGTTATGAAAGCCTCGCCATGGTTGACTGGCTCCCACTCTCACAAGGGGATGAGGATTGTCAAACTGTGTCCACAGAGAGAGAGAGAGGGAGAGAGACATAGGGAGAGAGACATAGAGAGAGAGAGGGAGAGAGAGAGAGAGGGAGGGAGGGGAGAGAGAGAGAGAGAGAGGAGAGGAGAGAGAGAGAGAGAGAGAGAGAGAGAGAGAGAGAGAGAGAGAGAGAGAGAGAGAGAGAGAGAGAGAGAGAGAGGGAGAGAGACATAGAGAGAGTGAGGGAGGGAGAGAGAGAGGGAGGGAGGGAGAGAGAGAGAGGGAGAGAGAGGGAGAGAGAGAGAGAGAGAGAGAGAGAGAGAGAGAGAGAGAGAGAGAGGGAGAGAGAGAGGGAGGGAGAGAGACATAGAGAGAGAGAGGGAGGGAGGGAGAGAGAGAGACATAGAGACAGAGAGGGAGAGAGAGAGAGACAGCTATAAAGAGAGAGAGAGAGAGAGAGAGATATAGAGAGACATAGAGACAGAGAGGGAGAGAGAGAGAGACAGCTATAAAGAGAGAGATAAAGAGAGACATAGAGACAGAGAGGGAGAAAGAGAGAGACAGCTATAAAGAGAGAGATATAGAGAGACATAGAGACAGAGAGGGAGAGAGAGAGAGACAGCTATAAAGAGAGAGATATAGAGAGACATAGAGACAGAGTGGGAGAGAGAGACAGCTATAAAGAGAGAGATATAGAGAGACAAAGAGAGAGGGAGAGAGAGAGAGACAGCTATAAAGAGAGAGATATAGAGAGACATAGAGAGAGTGAAAGAGAAAGAGAGAGACAGAGAGACATTCACATATTGTGGGTCTCATACATATGCACACATTTATTCAAATAAGAATAAAACGATAAATACAAAATTGCTTATTTGTGGGACGAGAAGATTTATCAAATTAAAATTGTTATCATGTAGTTTTAATTGTTTGGGGCACTTCATCAGGTTCAATGAGAACACATTTATAAAAATACTCACTTGGAGATCAAGGCAAGACCAAGGCTGACATTAAAGTAATTCCTTGTGGATTAATGCACGTATTTACATACATTACGAGTGAATGCCCTAGTTAAAACACACACAAAAACTGTGCTTTAATCTACTTTTCCATGCAATTTGTTCATATAACTGTTGTGGATGAAAGCAAAGCCTTCAAGTGCAGACTGCAGCGCCAGCCTGAGCTCTGGGGAAACAGAGCGGAGGACTCGATTACAATACATCACAGCTGTGCCGGGAGACCACTTTGCACATCTCTCTAAATGTATTATATCTCTTCTGCAGAGACATGACATCATGTATCTTGTGATGTAAGTATTATTACAATTCATGGAATTCAAACACTCACAGAGAACTGTTCGTTTGAACCGTGAGCCCGGGGGGGGGGGGGGGGGGGGGGGGGGGGGGGGGGGAGATTTATAAGAGGGTGACAGAGTGGTTATACTGGTGATAAAGGACCTTTTCAGAGGACGTGATGGACGATAATCAAAACCGCACCATCTGATTTTCTGAAACGAACATTTGCATGACTTTGCGTGTATCTGTTTCACTTACTAATGTCAAACACTTTGTTTACGTGAGGGAGGGGTCATGCTAGTTGCCACTGTACGTTATAGACTGACAAACAGGAAAGGATGGAGAGTATATCTTATTTCAATTGCTCTCACCTCCTCCTCTCTTACTCCCCTCTCTCTCTCTCTATTTAGCATGAGTGTGTAGCCCCTAGCCAGGATCCTGTAGCGGTGTTTACTGCTGCTTCCTGTAGCGGTGTTTACTGCTGCTTCCTGTAGCGGTGTTTACTGCTGCTTCCTGTAGCGGTGTTTACTGCTGCTTCCTGTAGCGGTGTTTCCTGCTGCTTCCTGTAGCGGTGTTTCCTGCTGCTTCCTGTAGCGGTGTTTACTGCTGCTTCCTGTAGCGGTGTTTACTGATGCTTCCTGTAGCGGTGTGTTTCCTGCTGCTTCCTGCAGCGGTGTTTACTGCTGCTTCCTGTAGCGGTGTTTACTGCTGCTTCCTGTAGCGGTGTTTACTGATGCTTCCTGTAGCGGTGTTTCCTGCTGCTTCCTGTAGCGGTGTTTACTGCTGTTTCCTGTAGCGGTGTTTCCTGCTGCTTCCTGTAGCGGTGTTTACTGCTGCTTCCTGTAGCGGTGTTTACTGCTGCTTCCTGTGGGCGTCACATGACACACACCCCATCCTGAGGAGGAGGAGGGGGGGCCGTGGACACCAGACAGGACTGGACACCTGTCTGTCCATCTCGTTATGAAAAAACACACAGCCTCACCCGAGCCGTGCGCTCCAACAACACAGCCACGTGCTTCACTTCTCCCCAGGACCCAGGCTGTGTGATCACCACGTCTCTGAGGACAGGGATGGTGGATAACTAACGAGGCCTGTGTTCAACTCAGCTTCAAGACACTTCACACGTTGTTCATTTCATGTTCAGGTGGTGTAGACTTCCCTGATTCTGACCACAGAAATACTGAAGCACAGAAGCACACTTTTGATTCTAGCTCTCGTGCTGTAGCCTACTTTCTACATGCACTATTTGTACGGTGATTTTGATTAAAACCGTCTGCTAAATAAATCAAATGAAACGTTTTACATTTGTAGTCTAACAGATGAGCGAGGTTGTGGACTACAATAATGATGCCATTTCTCTGTAGATGCCATTTTTCTGTCTTCTGTAGGTACATGAAGCGAATCGTCCCAAGAAATACCAGGACAGGCGAGAATAGCCACCTTTGAACAACGAATCTAAAGCGATTATACGTTCTTCCAAGCTTTTTTGTGCATTTCCTGTGATGCGAAACATTTGCTTTCCAAAAATATATAAAGACTGTGCAGCACAGCTAAAATGAAACACTCGATGAGAACGGCCTTTTGACAGAATTGTCGTTGTACAATAAGCCCTCACTGTCAACGTGTGGGCCCATATTAGCTATCATTTGTGACACGTTGTTAGGTGTTACGGGTTCAAACTGTCGTCATCAAAGACTGAACAAACCTCATTGAAGCGCCTGGGCGTCTAAGCAGCAGATGTCATTATCGTCCTGGTATTCAGGAAGAAACCGCTTCTTGGATAGAAAACCCATTGGTCATTTGAACGGTTTTGCAGAAGTCTTTCTTACCTTTGAATACTTTCTTTGTTGTTGCCCACCCTCCGTAATCTTGTCTTTTTATATGGACAAGGGTTGAAATTCTGAAGTCATTTCAGAAATCGATTGGATGGTGCACTTGGAGTAGTCTACTTCTGGTAGGACTTGATTTTAGTGCCGTGTTTTAGATGGTCTCAACAGGAACATAAGGCTATGAATGTGTGAAGTGTTTATACAGCTTCCTGATTATTTTTGTAAATACGGTATAGACCTCCTGCTTTTGTTTGGTTGCTACTGACAGTAGTTAAAACAAGACATAAATAACTAGTAGACTAATTACTTAAATATAAGCCAAATGTGTACCCTGTTTCAATAAACGTCCCCAGTATTAACTATCTAAATCTAGTTGACCTGTTGTGTCTCCTGTTTTCAGTGTGACTAGAGCTCTGCTTCTCCCACAGGTGTCTCAGCGGACTGTGATGTTGTGAGCTTGTTTCAGGCCGGTTGAACAGCATACTTCATTAGGCTTCGGATATCTGATTGGTCCATCCAAGTGAAGCACTCCTGAGCAGGAAGAGTATACCTGAGGGAGATAGTGTACTGCTTCACACGCACACCCCCCCCCCCCCCCCACACACCCCTCTCTCTCCTTCTCCCACCCTCTTTCTCTCTCTCACTCGCTCTTTCCTCTCTCTGCCACCCCCCCCCTCTCAAACACACACACACACACTTACAGACTTACACATGCTTATCACCATGGTGATGTGAGTTAGCTTGGAGATGGTACCTGAGCGCATAGAGTTGTAGACGCAGATAAGATGCAGGTATATCTCAGTTCATAACGACAGGCATTACGGGTTAGCGCTGATTAAATTCCATTTGTTACCCACATTTGAGACAAATTCAATACTTACCATTGAAGTGTGGCTATTGAAAATTCAGGGGTTCTTTTTCTATGGCAAGTTGTATTGATGTGTCGTGATGGATCATGACAGTACACCCATACAGCCTTCACACTAACACACATACGAACACACACATGTCCCCTCTTCAGAGAGCAGACGCCAGCAACATCTCATCTAGTAGGACACACACACACACAGGCACACACACACACACACACAGGCACACACACGCACACACGCGCACACACACACACACACACAGAACCTGAAACCCAGACATGCACACACACTGACAGAGTTGAATCCCTGAATGTCAGACACCTACACATCTACACACACACACACACACACACCTGAATCCCTGAATCCCACAGACACACACTACACACACCTAATACAGCCATTCTTCCAGGCTGTGCTCACAGTGGTAGCCTAGCAGTGTGGTCTGAAGGGATTTGTCCAGAACCTAATCAATCACTGACAGATTACCTCCAAAGCCACTTCCACGGCCATTAAAGCAGGACAAATGCAGAATTGCAACTGAACAACTTGGAGTTTTTAAGCCAACACAGGGACTTCCTGGTTATTTGTCAAAGTCACTGGTGCTGCGTTGCATAAGTGGGTGTAGGAGTGTGTGTGGCTTACGCACCAGACAGAGGCGAGGTGACCGGGTGTGTGTGTGTGTGTCTCTGTGTGTGTGTGTAAGCGGGTTGCTAGCCGTGTCGCCGTGGGCCCAGTGGAGTTACAGTAAATCACATTGCCTTTACGACCAGATTTAGTAGCTTATGCTCAATGGGTTCTGTTCAATCTAAGGCTTGTCCCATCAGGGTTTGAGAGGGGGACCATAAACACAGCACACACCAGGAGGAGAAGCCCCTCTCCCTCTCCCTCTCCCTCTCCCTCTCCCTCTCCCTCTCCCTCTCCCTCTCCCTCTCCCTCTCCCTCTCCCTCTCCCTCTCCTCCTCTCATGCTCTCCTCTCCTGTAAACCATCAAACGGTGACTGGGTTTCTCTCCCTCTACCTCTCCCTCTCTTTCTCTCTCTCTTTCTCTCTCCCTCTCTCTATTTCCTCCCACAGGATTGAACGCTTGGAGAACGTTGTTTTTCCCATCACCGCTCCCTGTTCACCCTGGCTTTGTGTGTGTCTCATCATAGTCCTTGATAAAGCGCTTGTCTTTAGCTCCTATCATCGTTCCAAACACTGGAGATTTTATTGCCAAGGGATCCATGATGTAAATGTTGCAGATCTTTCAGAATCTTTTTTTAATTTGTATTATGTGCAGCAGCTATGTCGAAATTGTGTTTGACGTCTTTGTGTGTCAATAGATATTGTAGGTTAAAGGTTTGTAATTATTTATAAATTGTTAAACCAAATAATTTATGCGACTTGAATACCAACATCAAGGCAAGGATGTCATTGTTTTTATTTTTGTACTCGTTTATCTGTTAGTGTGGAATTATATTAGCACATTTTAAAGATTTGATCTGTTTGACAGATGATAAAGTGTCTCACAGATAGATTGTAATAAGCGCTTTGCTTTATCAAATCAAACAATGTCCTTTCAGATTCATTGTTATGATTTATCAAACTCTTCTAATATTGTCAATTAGAAAACAACTCACAGTGTTTTTCAGTCTCTTGTAAAATAATACAAGTCAAAGTTTTTGTTTCCTGTTGTTGTGTTTATTGTTGTTGTTCTAAAGAGATCAGACCCCATTCTGAGACCCTGAGGTTGTAATCTACCCTGTCACGTGATCACAGACCCTCTCTCTAACCTCAAACAGAAAGACAAGAAAACCGTGTCAGTGGGTGTGTGTACTTGTGTGTGTGTGTGTGTGTGTGTGTGTGTGTGTGTGTGTGTGAGAGAGTGAGAGAGTGTGTGTGTGTGTGAGAGAGTGTTGGTGGTATCTCTGTGTCTCTGTGTGTGTGTGTGTGTGTGTGTGTGTGTGTGTGTCTCTGTGTGTCTGTATGTGTGTGTGTGTGTGTGTGTGTATGTCTCTGTGTGTCTGTATGTGTGTGTGTGTGTGTGTGTGTGTGTGTGTGTGTGAGAGTGTTGGTGTGCATGTCTCTGTGTCTGTATGTGTGTGTGTGTGTGTGTGTGTGTGTGTGTGTGTGTGTCAGTGGGCTTAAATTTCCCCCTCCTATTCAATTAAGAGTCAAAGCTCATTAGTGACAGCCGCACACCATTAGCTCTGAAATAGTTAATGACTTAAAATCTATTTAGATTAATGTGGCTGCTAAATCACAGCTATGTGGGCTGAAAGAGCACAAGGTAGACGCTAAATCCTCTAAACACACACACACACACTAACTCCTCTAAACACACACCCAAGCACAAACTAAACACACACATCACTCACAGAAATGTATTACTATCCTGTACTTGGAATTAAATGGATAAAGGAATTCATCTAATTACTAAATTAATTTTTCCAGTAGAGCTCATCAGCCTGAAATCACAAACAGAACAGAACGGTGGAAGATGATTTCGAGCGTCGTTGAATTTTTTGTCAAGCTCAAGAGTCCTCTTTTATTAGATCTGCAAATTAGATGCAAATAATCTGCTTTGTCCATGTGCAGCCTACACACACACATACTCACACACACACACACACACAAGCCTACACAGCATTTTGGGCAATATGTTAAATTACGACGGACTTAAGAACACAAGTTCTCATTAAAACTCATCAATTAGTCATGGATCCCAAAGCAGAACACTGAACAACTGGATGGAATGTATTGATTTGTTACAGTAATGGGTTGTACTGAATCCCACAACTGAAAATGTAACATCCCCGATACAAAATAAAACAAAGTTTGTGTAAAATAAGTATCACCTCAACAAGTAAGGTGCAAATATATGCAAATGCTGCTAGGCATCAAGATCTGACTTTTTGGGTGTTAGAATTAATCGTTCATGTTCTAACCCACCAATACTGTATTTGAATATGAGTGATATTGCATTATATTTATGCATGACAAAAAATACATGTTCAATATATTTAACTTAATTGCTCCTTTTTTATTATTTCAAAGTACAAACTAAGATTCTACAAATGAGGCTATTGGTCATGAACATAAAAAATTAATGTTAAAATATATTTACAGCTCATTCTACCTCTAATGAATGCAAAACGAGACAGAAAGAAGGATTCTCCAAACGAGGCTGGCGGTCTGCGAGGAGATGAAGATCTGAAGAGACCCAGCTGAGTGGAGCCGTCTCCACGCCTCCTGCAAGCTGCTGCAAGGACAAAGACCCTGGTGCAGAGTATGTGTGTGTGTGTGTGTGTGTGTGTGTGTGGGGGGGGGGGGGGCATGTGTATGTGTGTCCGGGTGTCCTGAGCGTGTGTGTGTGGGCATGTGTGTGTGTGTGTGTGCACGCCCACAACCCCAGCTGACAACACCAGACGACCTCCAGATTCCAGAGCAGCTGGATTCCTCCGCCACATAGCAGCTCACACCGTAGGACAGGTGACCCCCCTCCCCACAGCCCCATCCTCCTCCAGCCCCTCCACACCACACTCCCTCCTTCCTGTTTACCAGTGACATCACTTCCCACACACGCAGCAGCAGCTCCACAAAACCATCCGAGAACTCTTTGGGAAAAACTAAACCTGTCAGTCAAACGAGAAAGCCCAGACCCTGTGAGATGCTCAACTAACATCTCCTACATCTTCCGGAAATAGACCCGGGCTCAGAAGAGGGGAGATAACAGGTGAATCCCCCAGGCTCCCTGCCTCCTCGTGCCCCTGGAGCCCCCCGGAGACCGAGGTAAACACAGGGCCCAGCCGAGAGAGAGGCAGAGGGCTGGACAGTCTCTGGTGATGGGGGCTAGGCGGTGGTGTGGAGGATTCCTCCAGGGTTAAACGTGCTCCAGGGACACAGGGACACGGAGACACGGAGAGAGGGTCCGCGGCGGGGGGGGGGGGGGGGGGGGGGGGCGGCGGGCTGGCAGAGCACCGTGAGCAGGGAATGAGGCCACTGGGACAAAGATGTTGTGTAACGTACATCCTCAGATCAACTGTTGATGGCTGGTGGAACTTCTATTTTTAGGGGCCCTAGTTTGAGTGGGGTGAGGAGATGTATGAGGTGGGATCTGGACCCCCAGGGTGAGGGGAGTCTTGTTAAGTCACCCGGCTTCTCAACCTGTGGCTGGAAACTGTTTAACCTGTGGTAGCAGAATGCACACACACACACACAGACACATGTTCATATCTGCGCTACAAATCATAGGCCAAAATTACTTATCACAAATATAGTTATTAATTAAATGCATAAATTAAATAAACCAAACTGCCCCTGGATTGAGAAATGTCGTTTGCGCAATATGAGACAGTGAACTTAAACTGACAGCTGTTCCGTCTTTGATGTCTTGTTTAAACCTGTTTTCCCTACTGAGGCTTTGATAACGTGCTAACTGGGACGTTGCCATTCTAATTAGGACTCCAATTGCTAATTCGACATTGGTGCTATAATTATCATTGGAAGATACTCCCCCACTGCCAGCACAATGAATGTGTGTGTGTGTGTGTGTGTGTGTGTGTGTGTGTGTGTGTGTGTGTGTGTGTGTGTGTGTGTGTGTGTGCGTGCGTGCTTTGCAAGGCGCAGAGTGCATATAGGGTGCATGAGAGTCCATGCACAGAGAAAGAGAGAGAGAGAGAGAGAGAGAGAGAGAGAGAGAGAGAGAGAGAGGAGAGAGAGAGAGAGAGAGGGGTGGGGGGGGGAGTTAAAACGCTCGTGGTTCATATACGCCACATTCCCGTCTTCTTTGGGAGCCTATTAAGAATTTTAATGATTGATGTCAAAATTATTCACGTGAAAGTTTTACTGGATAAGGAGTTCCTAAATTACAGTAAATTCTAGGGATGTTTTCAACACATAGAGAAGGATTTACAGCTACTTGTCTAATTTTGGTAGGATACTACAAGATAATAAACCTCGCATAATTTGATACGTTTTACGCGGGACTTTGAATTTTGGGGTTGCTTGCTGACAAACGCATGCGCAGTGGGAGACGTACTGGTCAGTCTCTGAAGCAGCTGTTTTAGGTTTTGAAATTCCAACATGGCAGTGGCTGTGGTCAGTGTTTCCTGCGCAAACTTGGAATGCTTTCAAACCGCACACAGCCGCGCTTAACCCAATCACCCATAATCAGTAAACACTTGGGATCGATGTTCCTTTAACCCGGAGGGGGACCTGTAGCACACACAGGTAAGGCTTACATAGGACGGATTCTGCTATGTCCGCAGTTAAAGTAGTCTAGACCAGCCGTAGGAGGCTACGGACGGAACTGGCAACGGTCTGTCGGATCAACCACCACCTCGCAAAGGGCATTCCTACATTACGATAATGTGAATGTAAACATTCCTGTTTAAAAATAAGTTTCGCAAATTGAACGTGATCGGGAGAACATGTTTAGAAGACGCGTGTTGGACCGTTTGCGCTTTGGGTTGAATTGAACGGAATGGCCATAGACCAGTGTCCGTCAAAACGCCTCACTGGTCAATGTCTCCATTTAATTTCACGTGTGGGGCTGATAATCAAATTGTTTCACAACACTTTTAACGTCTGAATTGTGCTTGTTGGGGTAACAACAAGTATGCATCTTTAGGATGAGCGGGTACAATGTCACAGTTCTGGTGACATACCGTCTATTTTGAAAGCACGCTCGGGAGTGGGCTAGACTTGAACCAAAACCTGGGGATTGGTCGGGATCAGAGCACGGGCGTTTAGTTGTCCTCGAGCTCTCATACCGTACCACTTCAGATAGCGTAACGAGATTACGGCCAGCGCGCGATCATCGGCTGCAAGCGGGCGAAGCATGGTTATCTGTGTGTCGCCCCCCCCTCCTCCCCCCTCCCTCCGTAGCGCCATTCAGTAGCGCTCGGGCTCACTTTCCTAATGATATGCATGTAGGTTAGATGAGTATTGAGTATTGAGTAGCCTACCTGACGGGCCTCGCATATCAGCCGGCTGAAACACGAGAGAATAGAGAGGAAGTCTTAAACAAGCCAGGGAAATCCCACTCTTTCACATTCCTGTTTCAATGCTCTCTCCTCTCTTTCCCCGTTATCCACAGCGAGACATGATCAGCAGCAGCGGTGGAGCTTATGGTACGTGCTTCCAACATTTCTAAAAACATTTTACTTGATTATCGGATATTGTGCGTCTGTGATATTTTGTAATGTGTGAAATATGCTATTTTTTTTCAACGACACATATGCTCTCGGGGTACAATTATGCATGTTTGTGTTGTGAGTTTGTGTTGGTTGAATTCATCTTAGAATGTTGTTCTATACGTTTACTTTAACTTAATCTATCATTTATATTTAGAGCTTCATGGGTGACGAATTTTAGGCCTATGGTTGCATTTAATTGTAATGGGTGTGGTAAATAAAAGAAACCATACTGCAGAATATTCTATATGGAAGCGTGAACGTAAGGAAACTTACAATTAGTAGGCAAATTAATGTAATTTTTACCAAAGTTTTACACCTTTTTGTAATAAAAGTATTATATTGCGGCTACGGTATTAGTAGGGACATACAACAAAATGTGTCTAATGTCAATTTAGATCATGATTGATTGGATAAGAAATGACTGGTCTCAGTGTAAACATGTTGTTTTGGTTGTGATTTAAGCCATGACGAAAGGGATTCGTCGGAAATAGCTGAATTAATCGTGCTGGAGTTATATATAATTTAAAAAATATATTTAATTGAATTCTTAAGATCAGTAGCCTATAGCCTAATTGTTATCTGGCAAACTTACAACCACCACAACACACCCGCTAATTTGTGTGAAATGTGTTTGAGAGACAAAACTAACATTGAGATCAAGAATATATTTGCAGAATCAAAACACGTTTTCTTTGCAACAATCAGTCGACATCAACATTAACTAGCATGTATGCAGTAAACACGCAGTAGATATAACATTTATTGTGTTTGAGAAACCGTTTGAAATGAAACGTTCTTAAATAATAGTTTGAATTTTTCTTTAGTGTCAAATAATTTACAATTGTTTCATTAACTGTATATTTGATTTTGCTGACTTTATGTTGGCTGTTTTTTATTGCATTCATAGTTTGACATATTTTGCATAAATATTATTCACATTTGAAGAAAGATTAAATACTAATAGGGTTTCAGCACAACTAAAGGTATCTTTCTCTCTCTCGCACACACATTCTGTGTGAACATAATGAATCTTGTACACACATACAAGCCCTCCCCTTCCCTATTGACATATATTTTTCTCTTCGCGAGATGTGTGGTCAATAACACATGGACTGACATCACCTAATTTCACTGCATGCTTGGTCTTTAGACCTTGTCTCACAGAACACATACACAACAAGCCATGAATATAGTATTTGCAATCATTCTGATTCAATACTTCAAACGTGAATACGCAGAAACAAGAACAGATTCTTGGTGCTCACCTGTATGTAGATCCAAATTCTAATATCAGGTTAAATTTAGACTCAGGTCAATCACTTAGTTTTTTCTCCCTAAACATCCTCTTTGTGTGTTGTTTTAGTGATGTATGTGTAGCATAAGCCTCTTCTTGAGGGGACATGACTTATACATGAGGGCTGTGATCTGGAATGATACCCAGCCAGGCCCTGACTTCCTGACAGTCCGTCAAGGGTTCACAGACACACGTCTCCCAGACAGCAAAGACAAACATGTCATTTTAGTACCTCTTCTAGGTGCAAGATATGTTGTTCGATGCTGCATCAAACTAAACTGTCCAAGCGTTGAATACACTGCTGCAGCTCTGCTGTTTTCCTTGCGTTTTGTTTGGGCTGTTGGTAAATAACAGGTTGACGTTCAGAGCTGAGGAGCAGAGGTGGTTATTTAGGGCTCAGTGGACCAGGAGTCCATGTGCAGTTCGACTCGCAGAAGCCAGTGGACTACAATGCTACAGCTTCTGCTGTTGATGCATGACAATTGTGTGTTTGTGTTTGTGTGAGTTTTTGCATGTGTGTGTTTGTGTAATGTGTGTGTAACGTGTGTTTTGTGTGTGTGTAACGCGGAGTGTGTTTGTAATGTGTGTATAATGTGTGTGTTTTCTCTATCTATCTACATTGTATTTCTGAGTGTCTGTTTGTGCTTGAGTGTCTCTACGTGGGGATACTGTATGGATGCTTTATGGGCGTGTGGGTGTTTTATGTTTGTGTGTGTGTACCAGTGTGTGTGTACCAGTGTGTACCAGTGTGTGTGTGTGTGTGTGTGTGCATATAGCAGAGACCCATTGGAATCTCCCCGGCTCACACCAGTCCTCTGGCTCTCTGCTTCACATCTCCTCCACGCCACAGACTACAACTGACAGGAATGATGAGTCCCTTCATTACGCTCCTAACATATCATTTTACATCTTTATCTGAAAGCGTCTAATAGACGCTCAAAGACGTAACAAAGACAAGAATAGGAGCCGGTTGAAGGGGATCGTGTTCTGAAACACGGAGCCTAATGCAGCCTCCTAACCCTTCATTTTATTTATCCAGACACAGACTTTTCCTGAAACGCTTAAACGAAGCGAGGAAGCATCGCGGCCTGGCTCAGCCTCTCCCTCGGGGACGATAGAAAGAAATTAGCCCGACAGTTTCTATCAGTCTGTAATGTTTACCATTAAAGAAGCTGCTTTCTCCCTCCTCCAATCACTCACTGGTGCTTCCTGTGAGCCCATGGGACTTGTGTCGTGGGGATGTAAGGATGAGGGATTCTGACGTACAGGACAAGAGACAGTTGTCAGCCTCTTGCGACCGTGCTTCTGGATTCCTCCTGTCTGGATCTTCTGACGGACGCCTCTTCAAAGGACATCCAGGCAGGGTTGGCATCTTTTAGCAAATATGTTAAGTGTTGTCTTTGGTGATCTCTGTTAGCAAAGAGGAGCTGGACCCCCAGGGAGCCGGACAAATAGAACACATCTCTCTCTGAGTCTCTCTCTCTCTGAGTCTATCTCTCTCTCTCTGAGTCTCTCTCTCTCTGAGTCTATCTCTCTCTCTCTGAGTCTCTCTCTCTCTGAGTCTATCTCTCTCTCTCTGAGTCTATCTCTCTCTCTCTGAGTCTCTCTCTCTGCGTCTCTCTCTCTCTCTCTGAGTCTCTCTCTCTGCGTCTCTCTCTCTCTGAGTCTATCTCTCTCTGAGTCTATCTCTCTCTCTCTGAGTCTATCTCTCTCTGAGTCTATCTCTCTCTCTCTGAGTCTCTCTCTGAGTCTATCTCTCTGCGTCTCTCTCTCTCTGAGTCTCTCTCTGAGTCTCTCTCTCTCTATCTGAGAGTCTTTCTCTGAGTCTCTCTCTCTCTCTCTCTCTCTCTCTCTCTCTCTCTCTCTCTCTCTCTCTTCTCTCTCTCTCTCTCTCTCTGAGTCTCTCTCTCTCTGAGTCTCTCTCTCTCTCTGAGTGTCTTTCTCTCTCTGTCTTACTCATTTTGTTGCCTTCTCCTCTTTCTTTCCATACCTATCTATCTCCTTCTTAGCTATCCCCCGAGCGATCCATCTCTCCCCCTCTTCTCTCTCTCATCCCCTCCCTCTGTCTCCACTCCCCCTGTCCTCCCTCTCTCCTCGACAGCTAGAGTGTTTGTGGCAGCAGACTGGCTAGTCTTTGTCTGTCTCGTGGCGTGTCTACTGACAACTCTCTCTCACTGATCTAAGTTTGAGGCGCAGGAACAGCAAGCGGCCCGTTGTGTCGCTTACCGCGAGACGGGAGACGAACGAGCGCCACTCCTGAAATCCTTGACATCCTGTACCGTCCTTCCTTTCTGTCCCTCTCTCCTCCTCCTCCTCCTCCTCCTCCTCTCCTGACTCAGAAAGCAACCTGGCCTTCTCTAAAATACATGTTAGTTTGACTTTGTTCAGAAGCAGTTTAGTTGACATGCTGTCTGGGTTATGATGTTATGATCATCATGTTATGATGACAGTGTTTGCCATGTGTTTGTGGCGTGCTTCAGCTGAGAGGGCTCAGGTACGTGATATGATGGCTGGAGCTCAGGGGTGGAGAATGGGACTGTAAACCGAGAGGTCACAGGTTCAAATCCCACCCATACTTTGCTTTGGATAGAAGTGTCTAAATGCACACATTCAAGTGGGAGAACGATGTGACCATAGTCTCTGTACCAGGGGCCTGAGACTGAGCTTACACTTTCTTTCTGCAGTCTGGAAGATACAGCAACCGAACTTCTGATTCAAGATTGGTTCAGCAGAGCAGCCATTTTCCCTCAGATTGGATCTCTCTCTCCCCCCCCCCCCTCCCCACAGTCTATTGAGGACATTCAACTCTGATCACTCAAACGTCAAAATTCAAATTAAAAGTATTAACTTCGCCCTGTGGATTTTGGAGCCCTGAAACTGTTTGAAGTTCCTCTTTTTACGTCATGCACCTTAATCAAATCAAAGCTTGGGGAAAAAAAGCATTTTTTTTTCTCTTTCTTTTTCTAAGCAATGCGTTGCCCATTTGGAATTTCAAACGGATAGATTTCACCCTGTATGTTCTCCTCCTATCTGCGATGCTCCTTCACTTCTCCTCTCACATATTTAAACAGTTGACTGACTCAACGGGGGAAAAGTTAAATATGCTAAAGACTTGATTTAAGCTAACTTCCTCTCTGCACAGCCCGCTTTATTAGACCCCAGCAGACCCCAGCCCCAGATTATCCTGTACATTGTGTTTTCGTACAGGGCTTCGCCCATTTCATTAAGTTATTGCCGTGAAAGTCTTAAGTTAAATTGTACATTGATATGCATAGTGACCGATGTTCACTTGTCTGGCGATGACGAAAGCGCTTGAAGGAAGACTGCCTGTTTAAAGGTGTTGGTGGAGAGAGAGTCTGTCTTTCATGTGTTAGTCTGCCTGTGTGTAGCTCAGGAGCAGGGAGAGAGGCAGGGGAGGCAGGGCTGGTGGAGAGAGAGAAAGTGGAGGCAGGGCTGGTGGAGAAAGAGGCAGGGGAGATAGGGCTGGTGGAGGGAGAGGCAGGGCAGAGAGGCAGGGCAAAGAGACAGGGCAGAGAGGCAGGGAGTTCTGCCATCTGGAGCAGGAGAGCATCTCCAGTCCAGTAAGTCACTGTTCAGCATATTCCTTTATCCAGGACTGCAAACCTGCACGTGTGTGTGTGTGTGTGTGTGTGTGTAAGAGAGAGCCTATGTGTGTGGGAGCCTGTGTGTGTGTGTATGTTAATTTGGCAAGAGAAAGTATGTGTGTCTGTGTGTGGTACACACGCGTTTAAGTGTGCGTCTATTTGCCCCAGTGTGTGTGTGTGTGTGTGCACGCGTGTGTGTGTGTGACAGCTTGGCAGGCTGCCAGGGGATGGACACAAAGGACCTTGAGTGGCTGGGCGTGCTGTTGGCTGGGCAGCCTGTGGCCGTCTGCAGCACATGGACACACGGACACGCGGACACAGGGGACACAGGGGACACAGGGACAGACAGGAGACACAGGGACAGACAGGAGACACAGGGACAGACAGGAGACAGACAGGAGACACAGGGACACAGGGACAGACAGGAGACACAGAGGCTTCTGGAAGTGTGCGCATAGTCAGCCTGAGCTGCAGGAAAGGGGGGGAGAGAGGGCAGGGGGGAGGGAGAGATGGAGGGAGGGAGGGGAGGAGAGAGAAGGAGAGTGAGAGAGAGAGAGAGAGAGAGAGAGAGAGAGAGAGAGAGAGAGAAAAAGCAGGCGGTGCAAGTTTGTGTTAGCCGCATCCCTAGAGTTTATGATATCTATTTATCTCTGATTTAAAAAAATCTTTACAAATCTAAATGTGTGTGTTTGGGTTGGCTGCTGCAGGGTCTGTTTTTTGTCCTGGCGCTGGGGTGGAGGGATACGCTATGTGTGGTGGTGAGGTGTCGGTTGCCAGGTTTGGCCAGGTGGATGGACACATAGAGGAGACTGTGCTAATGATGGCATGGACTGAATAATGAGGCTCTCCACTCCCCGCCCTGCTTCCATGCATTATCCATAAAGGAGACTCGCATGGTATTGACTTTTGAGTGGGTGTCTGATTGTCGGTGGTTGGTTGTGTTTCAGGTCAAGTAGGCCGACTCTGTTGCTAGTAGATGTACCTTTGTTTGAGTGTTGTGATTAGCAACAGAAAATCATACTTGTTTGCATCAATACCGTCATCTTGGGTTGCTTTAGTAAAGACATTTTGCAGGATGTGTGTGTGGTGTGTGTGTGTGTATTTGGTGTGTGTGTGTACATGGTGTGTGTGTGTGTGTGTGTGTGTGTGTGTGTGGTGCGCTGGGTGTAAGTGAATATCCCACTGCCTCCTCCCACTGTTGAACAGCAGAACTTGGCCATCCTCTGCCCCACGCCCGGCGACATGCATTTATCCTTTTAGCCACCGAGTCCTCAGCCAATGAGAGCCCTGGGAGGTCCTGATGACATGGTTACTAATGTGTGCTTTGGATAAAGGAGCTGCATTGTGTCCACCAAAACTCATAAAGCACTCTGTATGATTCGCTCATTGTCCTCAAATCGGTTTGCTTTTCACCAAGAACTCACATCTCGCTGCAGCTTAAGCTCTTTTGAGGCCGTCAGTGACAGACTCAAGTTCCTCTTTTGTTCGATTCGGGGAAACTGCCAAGAGAGGGCTGCAGAATACTGTCGGACTGGGACGGGGGTGGGGGGGTGAAGGGAGAGGGGGAGGGCTTTGCCAACTGAGACTATTGAACTGAGTGAATGGGCCTTTCATATTTAAGGAGAATTACCCCAGATGCCATACTGTTGGCTCAACAACACTAAAGGCTCCCAACAAGGCTGGGATTGTAACTGAAAAATATATCTGACAGACAGGGACTCTAGAAAAGTTGAAAAATGATCATCCGGTCAGACCGCTGTTGCATGCATTTATCTTCAAATATGGCGGTTCAGCTGTTTTATTATGCATTTATATCGTCATCACAATGCACCTAAAACTTGTTGCTCGCTGTGTTTTCCTAGGGCTGATATGATGGCCCATTCATCTTTGCCCAACCTTTGAATGCTGGATGTTTAATAATTATAATATTAATAATCTTTCTCAGCTCAGTTTACGTCATGCTAAATGTTTCCACCAGAAGTTTGTGCAACACACAAAAAAAAACTGTCAATGAGAACATTAGTCCCTGACGTCTCTGTCCCTCTACAGTGTCCTCCCTGTCTGCAGTTAGCGAGCGAGGTCTGTTAGCGAGCGAGGTCTGTTAGCGAGCGAGGTCTGGGCACACATTATCATGTCATCCCCAGACTCGGTCACACATGCACGGAGTGTTAATCACGGCGGGAATCTGCGTCTGAAAGGCTGATCAAATTTATTGTTTGGCTACCCGGGACAGTAATGGGTGTTTAATTACTCAATAAAAGCGTTTTTATAGATTCCAGGCCTCCTGCTAGCTGGCAAATGGTATTGATCTGGCTGGGGGCGCAATGTGATACCTGTGAAGGAGAATTAGAGACACTCACCGCCAGTGCTTTCTCATTCATTAGGAGCGTGAGCCGGCGAGGCTGTAGCATGGTTTACAGAGATCTCTGGAAAGGACTCATATTTGATGTACATTCAGGTGCTTCTGACTGCTGTGTTTTGTAGGCCGATGTTGGCCTTCGGTTCCGCCCAGTCGACTCCTGCATGTTTGATGTGTGTCTGTGTAAAAGCCGTAGCTGTGTCTGCCTGTGTAAGCCGACTGCAGTCCCTCCCTCTGTTCTGTAATGAGATTAAATCCTGTCTTCCCGTAAAGCTATATTCTGGGGTTTTTTCTCCCAATCCCACCACAGATTATAGCAGTGTGAATTAAACATAGGAAGGACTATAGAAAATGGTGAATAGGAGATTAGAAAAATCATCTCTTATCTGTGTGATGGACTGGTCGCTCTCTCTCTCTCTCTTTCTCTCTCTTTCGCTCTCTCTCTCTGTATGTGTGTGTTTTGTTGTGAATGAGTGTTTATGTGAGTGTGTTCAGTTATTCAGCTTCATCACTATTAGATGGAGACAATACAGTCTACAGCTTTTGTTTCTAGATTCTAAAAAGCTCCTAAATCTCCTGTCTAATGAAAGTCAAGCAACAGCCTTGTTCACTAATCAAGAACAAAACATCTTTTATAACAAATAATTAACCGCAGTGATCAGCTTTTTAACTGTCTTTAGTCTGTCAACAACGTCAAGTACTCATGTGAAACCTAGTCCAGGTCTTTGTGCGAAAACCATTTTTGTCTCTCGAAGCGTCTCGAAGTAGGACGTGAGTGACAGAGAGCCTCTAGCCACTCAGTCGAACCTCTGTCATCCACAACAGACGCTTTGCTTTATCCAGCCACTACAGTTTGTGGGTAGATGAAGGGGCTGTCGTGGCCCCCCCCTCTGAGAGGCCCTGGCCCCGGGGCCTCAGAGGAGCCTCACTCGCTGTGGACAGACGTCAGGGGCCAGAGCGCGCGTGTCATGTGACTGGTAACAGGGCATGTCCAACCAGGAAGTGTGATTTGTCGAGAGGGATCGGTGGAATCGGTTTGAAAACGTCTGGGGTACTTCCTGAACTCTGAACACAAACACACACACCTTCTTTCACACACACACATCCTACACACACATGCGTGCACACACACGTGCACACAGCTGCCTGTGTGTGCTGTGAACCAGTGGGGTATATAATCTGAATTTGCAAGGGGACAGGTCTATTGGTTAAGGAATCAATTGGCGGCCTGTCCACACCATTAGGCTAACATGGTGGTGCAGGGAGAAGAGGTGTAGAGGCAAATGTAGTTTGTTCTTTTAGATGCTGAACGCATAATCTCTAGAATATCAGTCATTGTTTTTCCTTCTCTCCCTCTCCCCCTCTCCCCTCCCGCCTCTCCCTCTCCCCCTCTCCTCTCCCGCCTCTCTCTCCCTCTCCCCCTCTCCCGCCTCTCTCTCCCTCTCCCCCTCTCCCCTCCCGCCTCTCTCTCCCTCTCCCCTCCCGCCTCTCTCCCTCTCCCCCTCTCCCCCTCTCCCGCCTCTCTCTCCCTCTCCCCTCCAGCCTCTCTCTCCCTCTTCCCCTCTCCCCTCCCGCCTCTCTCCCTCTCTCCCTCCACCTGTGCTTGGCTGTTCTCTGTGGATGAGTTCTTGAGGGGATATTGCTTTGAGGAAAGTGGTTGTGTGGTGTGTGTGTGTATGAGGGAGGGTGGCAAGCGTTTGTAAGAGTGTGTGTGTATGTGAGAGAGAGAGAGAGAGAGAGAGAGAGAGAGAGAGAGAGAGAGAGAAAAAGAAAGAGAAAGAGAGAGAGACAGAGAGTAAACAGCATGCTGCTTTCAGGGTTAGTGACTCAGAGAAGTGGAGCAGGAGGATGGAGCTAAACTCAGGTTGGGTGAACCACACTTTTTACACACGTGCACGCTCACATGTACAAACACACTCACAAAATATGTCATTTAAAAGTGCTAGACTTTTCTCTTTCCAATTTTTGCTTAATGCACTTGTTTCAAACAATGTGTGTGGTTGTGTATTACATGTGTTTGTATCATGGTGTGTATTTATCTTATAGGATAACTGTGATGCTAGGAAGACTCCAGTGTACAGCTCTGGTGTAGATAACTGTACAAGTGAATGTGATTACATAGAAAAATCAATATATGGTGACACATTTCTGGTTGATGTCACCTGAGTCGTGTGTGTGTGTGTGCACAGGCCTGCGCTTAGTGTGTGTTTGTGCATGCCTGCTTGCATGCGCACTTACATGTGTGTGTGTGTGAATGTGTGCATTTGGTGTGTGTGAGAAAGGGTGTGTGTGTGTGTGTGTGTGTGTGTGTGCGTGTATCACCTCAGTCATACGAGAGCAGGCCCAGGCTGTTAACTGGACAGCGTGTGCTGTCAGCCCCTCTCTCTAACTCTATTAGGGATATTATTGATTGCTCATTATTACTGTTCCCTGAAAGATGATCCTCCCTTATGACCACATTAAACATGCTCTCTCTCCCGCTCTCTCCAGCTGTCGCCAGCCCACTGCAACCTAGCGCGTCTCTCCTCAGAGAGACCACATCAAGGAGCTAGACGTTTTGTCATCTACCAAGATATTTCGTTTTACCGTCTGATTTGCTCTGCAGACCGTTTTTGGTGTGCATGTGTGGGCTTTCTCTTACTCTCAGATGATGGTGATGAGTGACGAAGACTGTATGCGAATTTTGTACTTTCCGTGTTTTATCCACAACTATGAGGTGAGGAAACTTGAGAGAGTTGTTTCTCACTGAGCCCAGAGCAGAAGAGTGAACTCTCCCAGCAGACTGTAACACACACTGCACATGGGAGAAACGCCCAGGGGCGGCCACATGACCCCCCAATCCCACCCCCCGATGCATCACTGTAAACATCACTATAAAGTAATTTAAATAATAATAATATGCCATGAAGGCACTGAATATAGACACATAATAAGTGTTTTTCAGTTTAATGTAGGCGATGTGTCACAGCAGAACTTTTGGTGTTTCCCCTCCAGGAACAGCTCTTGAGAAAACTTCTATGTAATATCAGATTCCCGCCCCTGACACACACACACAGCGTTGATTGGAAGGACTGGATTATATTTCTGTGTTTGTTTAGAGAATGACAGGCTGTCGTTGTGTGTTCTCAAATGAGCACTGAATCACACCCGACGCCAGCGTACAGAGCAATGCCTCTCTCCACGGGACCAAACACTTGCTGCTTCTGATAAAAGTTTGGACTCTTCAGAAACGAGAGCTCGGTCAGAACCTGCAGAGGCCATCTCCCTGTCCACTCCCCGTCGTTATGAATAATTCAGCAGAATCGACTGCGTCAGTTGAGTGTAAGAAGCTGATGATACGCGAGCTTGGTATTCAGCACCACAAACTTACTGGATGTCCTCACAGAGACAAACTGATCCAACTCTGACTCCAGCTGTGTGTGTGTGCCTGTGTGTGTGTGTGCCTGTGTGTGTGTGTGTGTGTAGGCCTGCCCCTGTGTGTGTGTGTGTGTGTGTGTATGCGTGTGTGTGTGTGTGTGTGTAGGCCTGTCCCTGTGTGTTTAAGTCTCCTAGAGCTTGGGAGCTGTAGTGAGAATCTCTTGCCCCCGCGACACATCCAGCTCAGACTCAATGCCACAGATCGATCGACGTATTGATTCACTGTTTGAGTGTTTAGACAACCTGTGTGAATTCCAGCATAATGAAATCTAGACTGTAGTCACAGCAGAGGTATGTGTCCAAGTGTAATTGATCTTAGAAATAGTCTACATGTTAATATATGCATTCGTTTTTTAAGCACTTTTCTTTGCAGTAGCTTTTGAATTTTTGGCGGATCATTTTCTGGCACCCTGGGTCTCCACATCCCCTGCATGTGCGCACACACACAAACACACACATGTGCACACACAAACACACAGGACAAACGTGTTTCCTAAACAGCAGATATGTGCTGGTTGGGTGGAAGCCAACAGGACCAGGTGTCAGGTACTTCCTCGTGGTTAGGAGGGTGTGGATGATCCTAAGAGGATGATCCTGAGTGGATGATCCTGAGTGGATGATACTGTGTATTTACAGAGGTATGAGTAGGAGTTCTGTCAGCACTTCTAATCTCTTCCAACTCCTGTTTGGAAGATAGCTGTTGAAGCCCATCTCAGATTATCTAGCATGGCTGTCTGTTTCTCTGCTAGCATGGCTGTCTGTCTCTCTGCTAGCATGGCTGTCTCTCTCTCTGCTAGCATGGCTGTCTGTCTCTCTGCTAGCATGGCTGTCTGTCTCTCTGCTAGCATGGCTGTCTCTCTCTCTGCTAGCATGGCTGTCTGTCTCTCTGCTAGCATGGCTGTCTGTCTCTCTGCTAGCATGGCTGTCTGTCTCCCTGCTAGCATGGCTGTCTGTCTCTCTGCTAGCATGGCTGGCTCTCTCTCTGCTAGCATGGCTGTTTGTCTCTCTGCTAGCATGGCTGTCTGTCTCTCTGCTAGCATGGCTGTCTGTCTCTCTGCTAGCATGGCTGTCTGTCTCTCTGCTAGCATGGCTGGCTCTCTCTCTGCTAGCATGGCTGTCTGTCTCTCTGCTAGCATGGCTGGCTCTCTCTCTGCTAGCATGGCTGTCTGTCTCTCTGCTAGCATGGCTGTCTGTCTCTCTGCTAGCATGGCTGACTCTCTCTGCTAGCATGGCTGTCTGTCTCTCTGCTAACATGGCTGGCTCTCTCTCTGCTAGCATGGCTGTCTGTCACTCTGCTAGCATGGCTTGCTCTCTCTGCTAGCATGACTGGCTCTGTCTCTGCTAGCATGGCTGTCTGTCTCCCTGCTAGCATGGCTGTCTGTCTCTCTGCTAGGATGGCTGGCTTTGTCTCTCTGCTGTTGTCATCCTTTAGCAAGCTATAGTTAGCGCTAGCTAACCCCTTGACAGGGAACTCTTCCATTTCACAACATGACTGCTGTTTTAGACAGTATTCTCACACACACACACACACACAAACTCATTCACAGATGGAGTCACTGTGATAGTCACGCCTGGGCTGGCTGTCTGCATTCAAGTCATGAGTCACACACACACACACACACTCACTCACAGTTACACACACACGTACATGCTAGTAACAACAAACATGGTGATGCATCATTGGTCATCTGCTGGTGTTTCTAATGACTGGAGATGGAATCAGGATGGTGTCCATTCATCCAGCCCTTTACTGAAGCCTGCATCCCCTCCTGACTAGCACTGCTGCCATGGAGAGGGACAAGACTGCCTGTGTGTGTGTGTGTGTTTGTGAGTGTGTTTTTAGTGTGTGTGTTGCGTGTGGTCGTTCGTGCGTATACGGATATTTCCGCAAAAATGGCCGCAAAAAATAAAAAGAATATCAGTTTTAACTGCAATTCGATTCCCCAGATCAATATTTTGGTACCTGACATTAAAAGCTCTGAAGTGTTATTCGTGGAATGGGATTTGTGAATTTGTTACTGTTTCTCCTCTTACTCCTACTGTAAGTGCAACCTCCTACGCTGGCGTTTTTGTTGTGCTTGTTCACGTTGTGTGGATATTCTCAGAGAGGTGCATTAGAATAATGAGGGAGCATTTTCCTCCACAGAGACTCTTACCACTGTCGCAGTAACGACCCCTGAATAGTTGTTTTGGATTCAGCCATCAAAGTCTCTCCAAGCACAGGATAGATAGGTACTTCCAGAAATGAGTCACTTGAAAATGATCATCGCCACGCCGTATAAGATAATGGATAACCATTACACTCCATGTTCTCTACCTCCTCACCCACACAACGCCTGCTCTTGAAAATATGATGCATCTACTGTGCTTAGTGAGCACTTAATGTCCGAAAGCACCGTGTTTGTCGTGATTTACAACCTCGCCGGCGGAGGAGGTGCGTCGTCGGCATATAGTGGTGTGTCTCGCTCGTTCACTCAATAATTATCTCATTTTATTTACGCAGACAGACAGTTTTAGTTGGAGGTGAGAGGCTGAAGCGCTATTATCTGCCTGGACGCTCTCCTGACTAAACCCTCTGCAGTCCCCCCCCCCCCGCTCCCCCCCTCCCCTCCACCCCCCCCCCCCCCCCCCCCCCCTTCCCTCTACCCCCCTCCCCCTCCCCCTCCTCCCCGGCCGAATGACGTCCTTCATGTCGAGGACTTTTCAAAGTTTCTCCAATCGGCGGCTCTCCAAGGAAAGCATCCTCGAAACAACCTGTACATTGTCACATGAAGAGAGAGAGAGAGAGAGAGAGAGAGAGAGAGAGAGAGAGAGAGAGAGAGAGAAGAGAGAGAGAGAGAGAGAGAGGAGAAAAGAGAGAGAGAAGAGAGAGAGAGAGAGAGAGAGAGAGAGAGAAAGTAGAGAGAGAGAGAGAGAGAGAGAGAGAGAGAGAGAGAGAGAGGAGGGAGAGAGACAGATAGTAAAAGTTAAAAACACCGGTCAACATGGTGACTCTCCTCTGCTGGTAACCCAATCAATGTCGTTTCTTAAAGGATTAGGCCGCCTCGCAGAAATCTATTTTAATTACAAGACACACAGGTAAACAAAGTGGAGGTGGTCTGCAGATATGGATCCGGGCGTACGGGGGTATATCAATACCACCTAGCCCCCCGTTAACCCCGGGACAACCTACAGAACGGCCCTCTCCACTTCACTGCGGAGAACGTGTCGTCACGGTGACCCGTCGGACATGTCTGGGGAGGGAATGCCGATCAGGCCACCTCTCAGACACCTTGCTTTACTGCCTGGTCTGAGAGCCAGCGGAGCACAGCATGTACTGGGGGGGTTCTGTGTGTGTGTGTGTGTGTGTGTGAGTGTGTGTGTTTGGAGAGGAGCAGGTAGATAGAGGTCATTTAGCCAGCTGAGGATCACACCAGCAGCCCAAAGCATCATGGGAGTTTCTAGCGGAGCCAGTCGATCTGACTCTGCGAGCCTCAGCCGTGCCAGCCGGCACAACGGACTTCCTGACGGACGGCAGAGATGGTATTACAGACAGGCTCATGTGTGCTGCTTCCTCAATGCCACAACCCTCTCACCACTCCTCTCACCATCCCTCTCACCACCCCTCTCACCACCCCTCTCACCACCCCTCTCACCACTCCTCTCACCACCCCTCTCACCACCCCTCTCACCACTCCTCTCACCACCCCTCTCACCACCCCTCTCACCACCCCTCTCACCACCCCTCTCACCACTCCTCTCACCACCCCTCTCACCACCCCTCTCACCACCCCTCTCACCACTCCTCTCACCACTCCTCGGAATATATCTCCATCTCCTCCCCGACTGCCAAGAAAAGACATGCTCAGTTTCCTTGATCTGGAGCATTTAACTGCGCCCTGCTATTTAACCTAGATGTTTATTAGTTTGCCCAGTAAAAAAACAAAAAAAACAGGGTCAATGCATTCTGTCCGATGGTGATAAGTCAGACAGCATCTTTCCAGTGTAATGAAGACCTAAATAGCTTGATGCCTACATTAAAAAACTAATGTGGGAAAAAACATTTCTAAATGTCACAATTAAGTTTTTTCATAGCTGAGATCGCTCTCCTCAAACTGTGCATCAGACATGTAATGCTTGGAATTATATTAAAAAACAAGTGTAAATCCAAATGTAGGACTCCAAATAAATACCTAATTAAAGCTGTCGAGATGTTCTGATATTGTAAATCAGATACAATTCTTAAATTCCAGCAGGGTTGTCATGATGTTGATCACCTCAGTCAGAACAGTCTTTGTTGAAATGACAGCACGTCGCCTCTTTCAACTTGTGTTTAAAGGAGGGAAGTTGCTAGTTGTTTTTCTGCGCCTTTTAACTCGCTCTGCCGGCCGCTGTCTTTGTTGTTGTGTCCTGACCGTCTCGTCGTTGTCATGGTGCTGTGGAACAGGGGTTGGGCTCCAAACGCTTCAAAGAGCACAAAGTCTTTCTCGGTTGTTGTTGTGTTATTATTGTTTTCCAGAAGAGACAAAGAAAGCAGTCATCAACATTTTCACAAAGCCAACGAAAGGGAATTTGTAATCGTTTCAAAAGCGTTTTTTTCCCGCTTAAATTTGGGTCTGGTTCACACCGGGTCTGAGGACTGACAGACGGGCGGGCTTTCGTGATGAGGAGATCCAACACAAGTCACTCTGCTTATAGGTTCTTTCAGTCGTGCAGGTTTTAACTCGCTTCTCTAAGACTTTAAGGTCTACTTCAAAGCTACATTTACATATGAATATATTACCAAAACAGAATACTTCAAATACAACTTCCTTTGGTAGTCTTTGAGGTTTAAACCCTGATTATTTAGTCCATATTGGCTCCATCATCTGGAGATGTTTAGGAAGCGTTGTGACTATGTGTGATGTTTGGTCAGACACACTGTTTACTGTAGTGTTACTGAGTGGTTACACATGACCGTGAATCGAGTTAAGCTTTTTTTGTTGGAACTAGTGAAGTAGTCATAGTTATAATCAACGTGCCGACTTTTGCATTAGATAAACAGCAGCAGTTTTGAATTCATTTGACCGAGTTAAATTGATGTCACTACTATCAAGACTTCTTTTCAGGGACCCTAAAGCTGTATTTGTGTGGCTTCAGCCAATTAACCAAAACACTGGAACAATTTTGATTGCAGTGTTTGACACCGGTTCATGACTAATTACTTAATTAATTGCATTTTAGAGGACTTAATCACATTATTTGACACTGTAGGTAGTGTGCCAATACAGGGTAGCCTGTGGCTTAGTCTCTGTGTCAGAGAGGCTTCTCATTAACGAGCTAGTCCCAGGGTGGTTACACACACGCACACACACACGTGTGCGTACACACACACACACACACACACACATACGTGTGCGTTTAGCCATGGATGGATGTTAACATACCTACCTACCCAAACACACACACACACATAAGCGTGCACACACACACGCACGCACTCAGTCACACACTGTTCCTGTGTCTACATGACTGATGTTTGAGGTTAAGTGATGCCCCCTGGTCTATTTGACAAGGATTTGAATAACAGGCTGGGAAGATTTCCCCATTGAATAGGAAATTGGTCCGGTATGATAAAGTTATCACTTGTCAAACTGTTCCTGACATCAATCTGGACAATCTCACACGCTGCGTGGTAGACAATCCACAGCTGATGACCTCCACAGTTTGTTGTGTAAACGGGCTTCCCAGGCCCAGATGCAGAATGTTTATCCAAGCGTCTGCGAAACGAACGCACCCTTCTTCTAAATCCGTCTTTTGAAGCATGTGTGTGTACAGATCTTAATTATGACATCACAGGAATCTGTGATGTGCAGTCTGTGTATGTGTTTGTGTGTGTACACGTGTATGTGTTCATGTTGAATCTCTGAGCAGAAATACTTTAAAGAGCTCATTAGCTTGGTGTGAAGACATGATTACTTCAGTGTGCAGCAGGCAGCTGGGCAGTGCAGACGGTGCAGGCTGTAATGATGTGTGATTAGCAGCGCTCTGGCTCAGTCCGGAGGGGGATGCCCTCACTGCTGTTAGGATGGGGGGGGAGGCCCTCACTGCTGTTAGGATGGGGGGGGGAGGCCCTCACTGCTGTTAGGATGGGGGGGCCCTCACTGCTGTTAGGATGGGGGGGCCCTCACTGCTGTTAGGATGGGGGGGGAGGCCCTCACTGCTGTTAGGATGGGGGGGGAGGCCCTCACTGCTGTTAGGATGGGGGGGGGAGGCCCTCACTGCTGTTAGGATGGGGGGGGAGGCCCTCACTGCTGTTAGGATGGGGGGGAGGCCCTCACTGCTGTTAGGATGGGGGGGGCGAGCGACGATGGATGACACTCAGTGGACGAGTGAGCCATCTGACACACACACACACACAAGCTCACACGTGCATGCACCCTCCCTCACAAACATACACTTGCTCACACACACACACACGCTCACAAACACGCATATTGACGGGAACACATCAGACAGAGAGGGTCTTTAAGAGAGGTGTGGTCGTGCCCATCCACACCAGCCCTGAGAGAACGAGACCCTCATCTCCTGCTCAGGCTCAGCTAGACCAGGCTCAGCTAGACCAGGCTCAGCTAGACCAGGCTCAGCTACACCAGGCTCAGCTACACCAGGCTCAGCTAGACCAGGCTCAGCTACACCAGGCTCAGTTAGACCAGGCTCAGCTACACCAGGCTCAGCTACACCAGGCTCAGTTAGACCAGGCTCAGCTAGACCAGGCTCAGCTACACCAGGCTCAGTTAGACCAGGCTCAGCTAGACCAGGCTCAGCTAGACCAGGCTCAGCTAGACCAGGCTCAGCTACACCAGGCTCAGTTAGACCAGGCTCAGCTAGACCAGGCTCAGCTACACCAGGCTCAGCTAGACCAGGCTCAGCTAGACCAGGCTCAGCTAGACCAGGCTAAGCTACACCAGGCTCAGCTAGACCAGGCTCAGCTAGACCAGGCTCAGCTACACCAGGCTCAGTTAGACCAGGCTCAGCTAGACCAGGCTCAGCTACACCAGGCTCAGCTACACCAGGCTCAGCTAGACCAGGCTCAGTTAGACCAGGCTCAGCTAGACCAGGCTCAGCTACACCAGGCTCAGCTACACCAGGGTCAGTTAGACCAGGCTCAGCTAGACCAGGCTCAGCTAGACCAGGCTCAGCTACACCAGGCTCAGCTAGACCAGGCTCAGTTAGACCAGGCTCAGCTACACCAGGCTCAGCTACACCAGGCTCAGCTAGACCAGGCTCAGCTAGACCAGTCTCAGCTACACCAGGCTCAGCTACACCAGGCTCAGCTAGACCAGGCTCAGCTACACCAGGCTCAGCTACACCAGGCTCAGCTAGACCAGGCTCAGCTACACCAGGCTCAGCTACACCAGGCTCAGCTAGACCAGTCTCAGCTAGACCAGTCTCAGCTACACCAGGCTCAGCTACACCAGGCTCAGCTACACCAGGCTCAGCTAGACCTGTCTCAGCTAGACCAGTCTCAGCTACACCAGGCTCAGTTAGACCAGGCTCAGCTACACCAGGCTCAGCTACACCAGGCTCAGCTAGACCAGGCTCAGCTAGACCAGGCTCAGCTAGACCACCCTACTGGTCCTGGAGATATCCAGAGGTCAAAACACGGTAGTTCAAAGCATCTGCCCTCATCGGAATAACGTAGTGTAATCATTACTACCTTATTTAAATAGTGCAAGTTATCATTTGGCCTGCATTTACATAGCGATGCTAATCATTTTGGCCAGCTGGTAACCTCATTGTAGATGGAGAATTGAATGGAGTCTGACACATTTTTAAATATGCCAGTTTTACTGCTGATGGAAACACTGGCACAAGTTATTGCTTGTGCTATATACCTTTTCTCTTGTTTTATTGGACTTCAAATAAATGCTTTTTCTCTGTCTTGTTCCCTCTCTCTCTCTCTGTCTTCTTCCCTCCCCCTCTATCTCTCTCTCTCTCTCTCTCTCTCTCTCTCTCTCTCTCTCTGTCTTCTTCCCTCCATCTCTCTCTCTCTCTCTCTCTCTCTCTCTCTTTCTCTCTCTCTGCCTTCTTCCCTCTCTCTTTCTCTCTCTCTCTCTCTCTCTCTCTCTCTGTCTTCTTCCCTCCATCTCTCTCTCTCTCTGTCTTCTTCCCTCTCTCTCTCTGTCTTCTTCCCTCCATCTCTCTCTCTCTCTCTCTGTCTTCTTCCCTCCATCTCACTCTCTCTCTCTCTGTCTTCTTCCCTCTCTCTCTCTCTCTCTCTCTCTCTCTCTCTCTCTCTCTCTCTCTCTCTCTCTCTCTCTCTCTCTCTCTCTCTGTCTTCTTCCCTCCATCTCTCTCTCTCTCTGTCTTCTTCCCTCTCTCTCTCTCTCTCTCTCTCTCTCTCTCTCTCTCTCTCTCTCTCTCTCTCTCTCTCTCTCTCTCTCTCTCTCTCTCTGTCTTCTTCCCTCCATCTCTCTCTCTCTCTTCCCTCCCTCTCTCTCTCTCCCTCTCTCTTCTTCCCTCCCTCTCTCCCCCAGTTCCCTTGCCAACCCCTGACTTTCACTCTCACCCAACATGTTTCTTTCCATTTAAAAGCTGACATCTGATTGACAGTACCCCTTGCACACACAAGTAGACAGCACCTGGCCCGTAGCACACAGTACCTAGTACACAGCACAAAGACCCAAGTACACACTAGTAAACAGCAGTAGGACCCTAGTACACACTAGTACACACTAGTACACACTAGTACACAGCACCTTGCCCCTAGTACAGTCTCCTCCCAGGAGCCAGGAAGGAATCTTCAGTTAATAATAGAACCTTGAGGAGACAGAGACAGGGTGAGTTATGGTAGCGAGGGGGGAGGAGGGGGGGGGGGGGGCAGAGAGAGAGAAGAAAAAGATAGGGATAAAGAAAAGGAGGAGGGGGGGGAGAGTGAGGGGAAGGGGGTCAGATGGAAAGAGCGAGAGAAATAGAGAGAGAGAGATCAGAACTCAGAGTCTGTGTCCATGCAGCTGTGTTGAAAGCGACTGCAGTGACTGAAAAGAGTCTGGAGGCAGAGAGAGAGAAAGTGTTTCACTCAGTAGCAACACAGTGCTATTACTGCAGAGATGAAGCAGCACAAGGGTCCAGTTAGACGTCAGTGACTTTATCCTTGACTCGTGTGATGGGTTTTTCCAAACTCTTGAGATGGTCCGTATATTATCTTGGTATTACTAATATCACAATAATTTTATATCATAATGTCTGTTGAAGAAGCTCAAGTCAACCTTGCAGCCAACGTCATATGAACTACACTTACAATGCCTAGGGTTTCTCTGTATTCACAGAACATTTGAAACTGTCTTCAGTCTCACACAAATGTTAACGATTCTCAAAAAGCTTTCGCACGAGAAACTGGGGAAAACCCTTCCTACCCCACACATCCACATCCCCAATCGCCTCCTCTTGCTCTCCAACCCCTCTGTTCTTCCGTTTGTTCAAGCGCAACACAATAATCCAGAAATACAATATCATCAACTAATTAAAAGAGCGTCCCTTTCAAGCTGCCTTCCTGTCTCCTCAGCAGTGTCTCTTTGTCCGCTGAGCGTCTTGGTCATTATGAGGGGACTGGGACAGCCTTAGCAGGAGCCCCTCGGCTAAAACCTTGTAAATTAACACAATTAGCACATCGTGAGTTTGCTAATTAGCTGCTGGCGTCTGCTGGTGGTGGCCGGGGGGAGAGAATCAGACAGGAGTCAGGGGAATCCCTCTGTCAGCAAACAAACACCGCACACACACTTCAAGGGTGTGTTGGGTGTGTGCGCCTGTGTCAGTGTGTGAGTGTGTTTGAGCGTGTGTTGGGTGTGTGTGTGTCTGTTTGTTTTTGTTCGGTGTGTTTGGTGTGTGTGTGTGTGTGTGTGTGTAAAGCCAATACCACTCATGTAAAACCACACAACAAAGCGTTGCCGTGGTGAGAGGGGGGCAGTGTTCCACAAGGATTCATGACAGGACAGGAACTAAGATGGAAACAGAGACATGAAGCATACCGGTACTGCTTCTACTGTTTGTATGTCTGCATCTATATCTGTGTCTGTGTTTGAATGTGTATTACTGTATCTGTGTGTGTTTGTGTGTGTGTCAGATCTGTATCTGTGTGTGTTTGTGTGTGTGTCAGATCTGTATCTGTGTGTGTTTGTGTGTGTGTCAGATCTGTATCAGTGTGTGTTTGTGTGTGTGTCAGATCTGTATCAGTGTGTGTTTGTGTGTGTGTCAGATCTGTATCAGTGTGTGTCTACGTCAGTGAATGTATCTTTATCTGTGCGTGTGTTTGTCAGTGACTGTATTTGAGTGTGTGTGTGTGTGGCTGTATCCGGATGTGAGTGTATTTGAGTGTGTGTGTGTGTGGCTGTATCCGGATGTGAGTGTATTTGAGTGTGTGTGTGTGTGGCTGTATCCGGATGTGAGTGTATTTGAGTGTGTGTGTGTGTGGCTGTATCCGGATGTGAGTGTATTTGAGTGTGTGTGTGTGTGGCTGTATCCGGATGTGAGTGTGTGAAATCAAACAGGGTTCAATCTGCAGTGACGCTCCTGCGATGACTGTGTGTGTGTGTGTGTGTGTGTGTGTGTGTGTGTGTGTGTGTGTGTGTGTGTGCGTGTGTGTGTGTGTGTGTGTGTGTGTAGATGCCGTCAGGGGATTAAAGAGAACAGTGGCTCTTGAGTCTCAACAAAACAAAAAGATGAAGTGTGTGTGAGTGTGTGTGTGTGAGGTAGATTGAGGACGGAAGAGAGAGGGATGAAGAAATGAAGGGTAATGAGAGAAGATGGACAGGACAGAGAGAGAGTGAGAGAAAAATAGAGAGAGAAAGAGAGGGAGAGAGAGGGAGAGAGACAATAATAGAAAGCAGGAAAGGCAGAGAAGGAAGGAAGGAAGAAAGGAAAAGAGCAGAAAGAGACTGAAAGGCAGCCTTGAGACACATGGTGTTGCAATTCATACCCAGCTGTGACCCTTGTGTACGTGTGTGTGTACGTGTGTGTGTACGTGTGTGTGTGTGTGTGTCCGTCAGCGCGTCTGTGTGATGAAAGCAGCGGAGCGACGCCGGCGGGGGGAGATTGCTTTGCGGCTCTCTACGAAGCGCGCTTTCAAACCCATCTCCGGCCAGCCAAGATGAGAGAAGGATTATAGACTGACCTGTCTTGTCTGTGTCATATTGGTCTGTGCAGGGTGCATTATTTACACCTAACCAGACCCAGTGGCCAACCAGGACCCAAGCCTCCTGTAGAGAACCTGTGTCCTTCATGTGATCTGTTCATGTGGACCACTGAGGAGAACCTGACTGCAGAGTCACGTCCAGCGTCAAGATGACCGGACTGGAAATAATCTGAAGTTCTAGTCAGACGTGACGATGATGAATTGGCCTAAAGGGCAGTTGGCAGTTTCAATTAAAATGTTAATTCTGTCCCAAGTGTTACGTAAAAGTCACATAAAAAGGCGATTTTTCAACAGTTGATTCATGTCATAATAATTAGGGATGTAAAATAATTTGAAATGTTTATTTAGATCAAAGCGATTTTAGTACTTTTTTTTTTGCCACACAGGTTATCAATGCCGTCAGAATAGGTGATTAGCAGTTTGCGCTTTTGAGCTGGCTTTGTTATTATGATTTAGTATTTTTTTTATAGATCTCATATTTTTCAGCATGCCTTATGAATTGTCAGTTATTGCAACAGTGAACTACAACAACAGAATCATATTACCTTGTATCTTTTGTCATTGTGCGTCAATCAAATTAACATTACAACCCTTATAATAAAATACGTTATTGACTTGTAAACAGAATGCTCTGGCTAGCTGCTCTGGCTAGCTGCCCCCCCCCCCCCCCACACACACACACACACACACACACCCGTACATCACTTTGAATAAAAACTAAACAAATGAATAATGATTCTGCTCTGATGGTTCATCCTCTCGTCCGTTGTCCTGGCTGACGTTCCTCCCTGTGTCCCTGTGTCTCCTCAGGCTTGAAGATGCAGTGGACCCCGGAGCACAGCCAGTGGGCGGAGCAGCACTTTGACATCTCCTCCACCACGCGCTCGCCGGCCCACAAGGCCGAGGCGTACCGGGGGCAGCTGCAGCGCGGCACCGCCGCCACCTACCAGTACGCCTGGGCCAACGACGACATCTCGGCACTCACCGCCTCCAACCTGCTGAAGAAATACGCTGAAAAGTACTCTGGGATACTGGAGCTGCCGTACTCAGAGGTGCCGGGGGGCCTGGGCGGGGGGCGGAAGGGGGAGGGGGAGGCCTGGCAGGAGGGTGTGTACCCCATGGGGTGTGTCCCTGAGGGGATGTCGGTGAGGAAGGGGGGCGTGGCGGCCGAGGTCGGCGCGGGTCTGTGCAGCTCTCCTGGTTTGGCGTCCAGCGCCCTGACAGAGCCCAGCTACTCCAACAGCAGCTGTGGGAGCCACGCCCCCTCCGCCCTCCACCCGTCTGCCCTCGCCCCCTCTCAGGAATACGGGCCTGGCTACAGCGGCTCCTACCTGCACCCTGGCTACGGCTCCCAGACCACGGCCCCTGGCCTTTCCTCCCCGCTGCACAGCTCCAGCCTCCTGCAGCCTCCTCCTCCACCCGCTCACCCCACCCTGGTCCCCGCCTACAACGCGGGGTCCCCAAACCTCTCCAGCTACAACTACCCCCCGGCGGGTTACTCCACCCAAAGTTCGGTGGGACCTGGATACAGCCCTGGAGGGGCTCCCCCTCCCTCCTCCTACCTCCCGTCAGGCATCGCAGCCCCCACCCCCCTTCCACCCTCTTCCGCCCTCCCAGGTTACCCCTACCAGTCCCACAACCTTCCCCCCATCACCCCCACGCCACTCAACAGCAGCCCCGCCAACTCTCTGAAGAGGAAGGCCTTCTACATGACGGGACAGGGAGAGATGGATTCCTCTTATGGTCATTTCGGCTACAGCCAGGCGAGGGGCGCCCCAGACAGCCCCATGTTCAGGATAGGGGACTCCAACGGAGGGGAAGGCAGCGGGTTTGACAGGAGCTCTGAGAAGTCATCCCTGCCCTTTAATCCCCAGAAGCCGTCCCTGTCCTCCGAGCAGCAGTCCAGGAAGTTCAGCGGGCAGACGTCTGGGCCCCTGACCCCTCCGTCCTACTCCTCCACCCTGGGGGGAGTGAGATCCGCAGACTCCCTGGCCAGCTTCGCCTCCCCCTCCCTGAGTGAGCAGGGGGCGGAGGAGCACAGGCTCCACCTCTCCCACGCCCTCTCAGGCCCCGCTTCCTCCAGGCCGGCCGAGGAGCAGCTGAAGAGCAGCGACCCTCACCTCCTGGACATGGTCACCTCAGAGATCCTCCAACAGGGCCCCCCGGTGGACTGGAGTGACATTGCAGGCCTAGAGCAGGCCAAGGCCACCTTGAAGGAGGAGGTGTTGTGGCCCATGCTGCGCCCTGACATGTTCAACATGGCCGCCACCCCCCGCTGTGTGCTGCTGTTTGGGCCGAGGGGCACCGGGCGAACGTTGCTGGGCCGCTGTCTGGCCAGCCACATGGGGGCGCCGTTCCTCCAGCTCAGCGGCTCCACGCTGGCCACTAAGTGGCTGTCGGACGGGGAGAAGATCCTGCGGGCGTCCTTCCTGGTGGCGCGCTGTAGACAGCCCTCCGTCCTCTTCATCAGCGAGGTGGACATGCTGCTGTCGGCCCAGCTCAGCGACGAGAGCCCCGTCACCCGGCTGAAGGCCGAACTCCTGACCCAGCTAGATGCTCTCCTCCTGGGGCAAGCGGACGACGGCGCCGGCCAAGTCCTGGTGGTCTGCTCCACCAGCAAGCCCCAGGACATGGACGAGGGGCTGCGCAGGTACTTTGGCCGTCGGGTCCTGGTGCCGTTGCCGGATTTGTCGGCCCGGCACCAGTTGGTGAGCCAGCTCCTGTCCCAGTCCCAGCACAAGTTCTGCCTGAGCGAGGAGGAGCTGGCCCTGCTGGTCCAACGCACAGAGGGCTTCTCCGGCCTGGACGTGGCCCGGCTGTGCCAGGAAGCGTTGCTGGGCGTGCTTCACTCGTCAGCGCAGGGCCTGGACCTTGCAGGCATCATGCAGGGAGGAGCCATGAGGCCACTCACCTTGCAAGACTTCGACAGCGTCTTTTGCAAATTCCAGCCCAGTATATCGCAGAAAGAGATCGACACGTACACCGAGTGGAACAAAATGTTCGGTTGCGGCCAGTGAACGGACTCCCGGCCTCCAGAGAGAGGCGTCGGAAATTCTCCCGTCCGGAGGAGTCGTGTCGTGGCGGAGGGAGAGGTGGGTTGGGACCGGCCCATGAAGACCTCACAAGCTGAAGTTTGAAACCCAGAGACATGGTTTGATTGAGAAGGGTTTGGCAGGTGACAAGCTGTTGTGTCACTAGGACGCTTGTCGTTGCTAGGAGACAGGCATTGTTTACACATTTCAAAACAGGCCGCCTCGAGAACAATCGGCCACGTGACTGACTGTATATATCATTCTGTTATTGTTCCCCAAAACCTTTGTTGGCTATCCAAGTGCCTGAAGTGGTGCTTTCTTATTTAAATGTGTTTCCTTTTTATTTGCCTCACAATCTACATTCATGGCATGTGCTGATAATGAAGAGCTTTAACTTTAACTGCGAGTCTGAAACTAGAGACTTGCGGTTGTCATTGTGGGAGATGGAACGTCTTCTCCCTGACTAGGAGCAGCAGTATTCTTCTGGGGTGATAGTACTCTGGACCCCAGCTTCATCCCTTTCGATTCTCCATCTGCAAAAACAAAACTAAAAATATACTCAGGAAAGTGTTTGTGAATTGTACAGTACCTCAAGACATCGCGACAAAAGCACTATGTTCTTCTGAGAGTATTAGACCGTAGTTTCGGACTTTGCGCTAGCTACCTGAGCATTGTTGACGGGGTCAAAGGGCAAGGAGATGACAATGAATGTACCAGAGTCGTGCTGGAAGAATCACGGGACTAAGTCAATAGTGAGATTTTACACGTTTTGTTTTTATGCAGGTGCTGAAGCCAATATGTTACAGCCGACATAAGCAAGGGTATACAAGTTTCATCCCTTCTACCGGTTTTATGAAACATTTCGCCCACTTTTTATTTTAGGAGGGGAAAGGTGAAGGAAGATTGTTGTAAGAGGTGTAGTAACAGAATAAGAAATGCCCTAGCCCCGGTGTCAGTGAGGCTAAACACAGGGGGTGGTGTACCCCAGGAACAGAGAGCTCACCAAATAAAACAAAAAGCGAAAGGTGCCGTCAAAGATGTGAATTGCTTTGTACCTTCCTGTTCTGGCCTACATTTAGGATCACTTGCACCCCTGTTCTGTTCTACCTCTTCCAACGTGTCTCAACGCTCACAGGAAGCAGGCCAGACTTGTTGGAGAGAGGCTTGCATTCCAAAAGCTAAAGGCTAGCTCAAGCTAACTAACCTTGCCAGAGAGTTAGCTGGGGAAGCTAGCCAAGCCTTTATTGTAATGAAGAAATGCTTTCATGTTTATTCATGATTTAGTTTGGAGGTCAAGTTAGCAGTTGGGGTTCTGTTCAGGTTTTTTGCTCCTGAAATGTGGATTGTGGTTCACTGGGGTGTTTGATGTGAGTTTAAAAAGTGGGCATGGGTGAGATTGCTAGGGGGTGGGTGTAGCTCCGTGGTGGAGCCTTTGCCTGCAAAACAAGAGGTTGCAGGTTCAAACCCCCTGGGCATAGCTCTGGATAAGAGCTTATGCTAAACACATTGTTATTACTATCATAGTTGGATATATTTTTTAACCGACTGCTGTTGTAGACCCTGCTGAACCACAAGAGTCTACAAATCAGAGAGTTGGTATTTGGTTGGGCCTTTAAAGTCCTCTCTATCTGCATGTCACTGTAAGCACATGGTAGGGTTGAATTCCTCCATTTTAACTTATGTTGAATCCTGGCTCTTAAGATACACAAAGTATATGTACTGTGGCTTGAAGTGTGTGGCCTGGTCCTATTCCAAAGTCCCTTTCTATTCCGAAAATGACTCATGGCCCATTGTGTTGCATTTGAATGTATTTAGTTTTTCCTATATCCGGGAGATCATTTCCAAGGACTACCAAGGTGGCTTTGAAGTTCCTCTGGTCTTCTATCATATCACAGGTGCACTAAAAAAAAAAAATTGTTCATGTGCATTTTTTGTTTCTTTTTTGAATCCCTGGCATCACTGCAGTTTCGGTGTTCTGTGATCATCTGTGGCCGTGCTAATTTCTTCGATTTGAGCTTTGTGAGTCATCCAATTAATGATTAAGAGCTATTTCCTTGTTTTTTGTTTCCATAGCAGCACTTGACAAGAAGGAACTACCGTGTCCGCTAGGTTTTGTCTGAGGTTTTAGAAAAGCGTCTAAATAGAAATACAGAAGTACAATTTCCTCTTCTCAGCTTCCAGGTCTTAAGCACAGCTTTCCTGACTGCACCTCTCTCCCCCGGTATCCCGCGCGGGGGGGGGGGGGGGGGGGGTTGACATGTAGTCAGCCACCATTCATACAGCTTGAACACAGCAGCGTACAGACACACACACAGCCTAGCCCAGACGTGGAGCACTGACCGCTTCTGAGGAGCACTGACCACTTCTGTGGATGACCTTTCTCAGCTGCAACACACAGGAATGTGCCCCCCCCAACACTCCCCCCCCCCCCCCCGGCCCCACCCCACAAAAAAAATGCAGTTGAATCCCTGTCAGTTGTGTAAAATCTCACGACCCGGTCCTCATCCAGCGGGATCATGTAAGAAATAGACAATGGCTCCTCTGTGCGTTGACCTGCAGCCTACATGCAGATATCCAGGCCTGCTGCCAAGTGTCTCACTTCTCTAGATGAAAGGATATTGTGAGAGAGTGAGTGACTGAGTGAGTGAGTGACTGAGTGACTGAGTGACTGAGTGAGTGGGTGTGTCCGTGTGTGTGGGAGAGAGAGAGGAGAATGGAGGGACTGCCCTCTGAGATATTGTGTTTGTGTTACATGTGGGTGTAAATAACGCAGGCAGCGCAGCAGGAAAGCAGGGAGGCTGTGATGTATCAACAGGCCGACCTCAAACCAGTGTTTCCCAGGCGTCCCTCTGTCAGCACAGCCTCTGGACTAAAAGCCTTGGCAACAAGAACACAGAGATGCATATCCAAACACAACGCAGCCAAGAACACAGAGATGCATATCCAAACACAACGCAGCCAAGAACACAGAGATGCATATCCAAACACAACGCAGACCAAGAACACAGAGATGCATATTCAAACACAACGCAGACCTCCCATGTTAGCTCCACTGCACGACACAACCAAATCTGACTATCATCTGCTGCTTTCTTCAATCTGCTTGATTTTTTAATGAAAAACAAAAACATATAGGTAAAAAAAAGCTATTTTTTCATTTGTTTGTTGCTTGTTTAATGTTGTTATATTTTTTTTTGGCATCCTTTCATTGTAGCCAGACACGGTTCTGTGGGTCTCTCTACCTCATAGCCACATAGTGAAAATATTCACACCATCCTGAATGTCATCGAATAGTAGAAAAGGAGAGAGAGGACAAGAGGGGCGAGGGAGCTTGGAGAGGCTGGGCGAGGGAGCCTGGAGAGACTGGGCGAGGGAGCCTGGAGAGACTGGGCGAGGGAGCCTGGAGAGACTGGGCGAGGGAGCCTGGAGAGACTGGGCGAAGGAGCCTGGAGAGACTGGGCGAGGGAGCCTGGAGAGACTGGGCGAGGGAGCCTGGAGAGACTGGGCGAGGGAGCCTGGAGAGACTGGGCGAGGGAGCCTGGAGAGGCTGGGTGAGGGAGCCTGGAGAGACTGGGCGAGGGAGCCTGGAGAGACTGGGCGAGGGAGCCTGGAGAGACTGGGCGAGGGAGCCTGGAGAGACTGGGCGAGGGAGCCTGGAGAGACTGGGCAGCACATGATGTCTGTGAAGTGTTAAGAGTCACTGCAGTCCCAACTTCAAGGTTTCTCTAAATGCATAAACCAATGTGTCGCTTTCCTCTTTGGTGATCTGTAGTCCCGTGTGTGTGAATGTGTATATACAGTGTATGGGCACACCTTTTGTTGTTGATTGAGTGTGTGTTGGATTTTATATATCATTGGTATATATAAAACACCCTTGCACAAACTTACCCAGAGTGTAATGTGTCTCTGTTGTATATATTTATATACATGAATAACTACACTACAGACACTCCACATACCTGTTTGTACGTGTGAATATGTTGCCATACTTGCAGTCGACTTAAATGTATTTTCATGTAACCTGAGGTACAGACAGCAACAAGCAGTTCATTAAAGATGTTTTCTTCAAAAGAACATTTTCTTGTTGTTTTTTTTCTTAGTCAGTGTTGATAAAGACACATATTTGTATTTCAGAGTCCACAGCGGTTATGGTGGGACCTTTTAGATGAAAGAATTATGAAACCTCTTTAGTTTCTTTCCTCCAGATTATCGAGTCATCTGTGGATTATGTTGTTTTTCTCATGCAACTCAAACTCAAATCCTGCAGCAAAAATTAAATAGAAATTTGACAGTCTGTTGAAATCTAATATTTCCTTTACTGACTATTTGAAAGATTTTGAGAGTTGAGAGATTTTAAGAGTCTAGGATCCAAATACAGTTTTCACAACAGACACTTGAATTGACCCAACCTCTCCTGTAGCTTCTAACAATCAGAACTAAATCATGTCGTCAGGAACAACACAGATGTAGTCACATTTAACACACCCATTAAGCTCTGTCCTTGCAAAGAGAGGCAAGTATTACAACATTAAAGCCTTCATTATCTACCTCAGAGACAAAGACTTTGGATAATGTGAGTACTATTAATGTAAATTAGGTGCTTTTGCCCACCATTTTTGACGGTATCATTATACGGTTGATGGTAAAGTGTAGGAAGCTGCCGTATAATTATCCATGGAATCTCACATGCTTTGCCGAGGTTACAGTGCATGGAGTACAGCTCATCACTCGCCTGTGTGGTTCTGTGTTCTCCTGCTCCTGTGTGGTTCAGTGTTCTCCTGTGTGGTTCTGTGTTCTCCTGTGTGGTTCTGTGTTCTCCTGCTCCTGTGTGGTTCTGTGTTCTCCTGTGTGGTTCTGTGTTCTCCTGTGTGGTTCTGTGTTCTGCTATGTGGTTCTGTGTTCTCCTGCTCCTGTGGTGGAGGAGTCTTCGTCTGCTGCTTGTGATTTCACATCTCGGAAGTCCTTGGAACATCGGCTCAGTTCTGCTGGGCTCCCCTCCCCTCCCCTCTCCTCTCCTCTCCTCTCCTCCCCTCTCCAGGTGAAATTCCACAACTATTCTTTAAAGGTGGGAGTGGACACCTTGTGTGATTTCTTTCTGTATAAAAACATGAGTTTGTGTGTGGAAGGATCTCTGCAGGTCATGTTTTTCTGTCTCTCTGGAGGTCTCTCAGTGTATCATCACCTGATCAATGACTCTGATATTGATCTGATCAGGGTATGTTGGCGTTTGTGAAGGGTCGCACTAGATGTGGACAAACGTTTGTTTGTTTTTTGGAGGGAAGGTGGGCGTCTACTGTGTCATTAGCAAAATGTTTGAAGAGCTAGTTTGGGATCCAAATTGGTGCATATGTGCAATAGCGTCTGCTAAATGCATAAATGTAATGTAAATGTAAATATGTACACCCTTGGGAGGCTTTCAATCAAACCATGGTGGTCATTTGTGTGTGTGTGTGTTTGTGTTTTTGTATGTGTGTGTGTGTGTGTGTGTGTGTGTGTGTGTGTGTGTGTGTGTGTGTGTGTGTGTGTGTGTGTGTGTGTGTGTAGAGGGGCTGTGCCCTCGTCAGACCACTCTTCAGGAGCTGGTGACCTGACTCAACAAAAGCAGAGTCTGTTCTCTCCCCTCTCACAACAATTAAAATATGCAAAGTGATAATTTCCCTAAGTAGTCTTAAATGTGCAATCTATTCAAATGTGAGAGGAAATTGCCCAAAGCTCGCAACTAGAGGTGGTGGTGGGGGTGTTAAGGAATAAATTATGCAAATACCACAAAGGACTTTACCACTTGAAAGCCTAATTTTCCTATAATCAGCATACTGTGTCTTCTAATATTTTTTCTGCCTCTTATTAAAAGTGACTGTTCTTTTGCCATCATCAGATGGCTCTATCTGTCACTGGAGTAGCAAATGGCCGCCTGACTAAATGTTAAAGTGTTTTTGCAAGAGCTTTTAGATGATGGTTACATTCACAAAGTAATTATGCGTCGAAGAGTCCAGAAATAAGGTTTAATTATACAGTAATCGGCTCTGATGGACACTGGGAAGTGGTGAGCACTGCCAGACTGCAATCCATCAATGACAAACCCCTGGCCGTTTTTAATTCCTGCTCATTTGCATCCTAACCTCCACACCAAGTTGCGCAAACGCTGTTAAATGTTAATAGGACCTGTCTTTCTACTCAAAATGAATGCTTAAACCATTTTTTTACGTATTCCGCTTGTCCTCCCCCTCGCATGTCCTGTCGACTGTCCTCCTCCTATCCTCTCTCTCCTTCTCTCTCTCTATGTCTCTCTCTCTCTCTCTCTCTCCTTCTCTCTCTCTATGTCTCTCTCTATGTCTCTCTCTCTAATTCTCTCTCCCTCTTTTTCTACGGTTGAACTGCTGTCTCTTTTCTACCTCTGTCTGTCTTTTACACTGACCTATCTTTCTCTCCTTCCTCCACCCTCCAGACTCTCTCTATTTTCTCTTATTCACTCTCCACCCCACTATTCTCTCTCCCTCCCCCCTTTCTCCTCCCTCCTCTTTCCCTCTCTCCCTTCATCCCCCCTCTCTCCCTCTCTCCTCCCCATCCCTCTCTCTCTCCCTCTCTCCTCCCCATCCCTCTCTCCTCCCCTGTCCTCCCTCCTCTCCTCTCCCAGAGAGCGCGCTGTTCTAGGGGGAGAATAGAGCGCGGTCACTGATGCACTAATTGGGAGCAACACTTACGGTTTTATCTCTCCCTCCACTAATAGCGCCCCTGCACTGACAGACCCCAGCGAGAGCCCTGGATGGATGGAGGGGGCTGGAGAGGGCTGGAGTTGCGAACTGGCCACGCTTTGCATAGGAAACCTAATCCGTTGCACGGTCTCCGAGCGTGATTGGGCCCTCTAGTCAAAGATAATCCAAGTCCCGAGGGACGGCGGACACCGTTTCCATCTTCATTAATTGAAAATGGTGTTACTTCTTCCAGGTCGGTTTTGAGTAAAACGTTCGATCATTTACAGAGCTTTTGCCTGGTTTTGTTTTCTAAAAGCGTCTTCTATCTTGTTACGTGCCCAGCTTCAGACGGCGCTGTCACACCAGCCGCTTTAGTCTCACACTGTTCTACACGGACACACCAAACAGCCACGCTGCTCTGCTGTGGTGATGATGCAGCGCTGTCATTTGGAGGCTCATCAGGAGGATGGAAATAAAGCCTTTCCTTAGCTCAGATATTCCTCCTGGAAACACACAACCATCTCTCCCTCTCTCTTCCTTTCTCTCTCTTCACGGCATCATTACTGCATCTTGTTGTTTTCTTTTTACATAATTGTAATCAACAACCATTGTTCTACTTTGTGACCTCCCACTTGTTTTTCCGAAAGGCACAAAACATTTAAACGTTTTGAGAGGGATTCTTGAACAAAGACTGTTTGGATTATTGCAAATATCTTTGTTTTATTTGTGACTTGTTTCATTTAGCTTCCAGTTTAAATCACAATTCTTCAAACCACTCCTGTGTGGCTGTTTGACGTTTGTATTTGATTCCGATAATCTCATTCAAATGCTTTTAGTCGTTTTCCTCATAAAGATAAATGATGAGTGAGTGAGCGATCTTTTTAATAGGCCTACTTCACTAACCCAAATCATAATTTAGAGCAAATTGAATCAGTTTGCTGTGGAACTATTTTTTCTGAGATGACAGGACAACTCCGGTTGTGATGGACTTTGGCTGTGGCTTGAATCGATATCTGATATGTTCAGCCTATAGAGAAGGGCCAGGAAGAAATATCAACGAGGATATTTTAAGGTTGTCAAGATAGCCTACCTTTTCTTTCTTTTTTTGCTGATGCTTAAATAGCTCTGTGGTTTATTAAAACATTCCCCATGCAAATGATGGATTTCATTATGATAATACATTATTATGATAATAAAGGACATCTTTAATGCATGACGGTTGGATATGGATGCCACTGCATCCCATTTTTGTTATGCTAATGTTGCGTCTGGGACTCATGAGTGGTGCTAATTGACATATCTCCTAAGATCTTAAATTAATGATTGCTGGGTCTGCTGTGTAGCCCGTATTCTCAATTGACTAGATATACAGAAATAATCATTATTTGCAATGAAAGACACCTATGATACAGGTTATCTAATTATGTCGATTTTTATTTATCCAAGGGAGATCATTTTAGTATATCTTAAAGAGAATGAAACGTTTAATTTCCGTCACGCATGTGAAAATGTGGTCAATATTTTGCGATGACGGAAATCATCCTTAATCATCCATCTCCGGTTCTTTACAGGGGTTTACAGTAACTCTAAACGTCGTTACGACAAAACAGCTCGCGCTGACTGAAACAGCCGTTAATGACTCAAACAGGCAGAAATCAAAAGTGTTTGATCTAGTCCCCCTCAATAACGAGAGTCAGACGTGAGCCGTCCCCGGTCCGACGCGCGCCTTTCAAGAGAACTTCTAAAGAAACGCGCTGCGGCGTCATCACAGGAGGATGCGTCGCGAGCTGGCGTTGCTTTGTGGTGTCAGTCTCGTGCGGTGCCAGACAGAGCTGGCCATCTTAGACTCCCAGGAAGCAGCTGTCATGTAAGCTGTGATAGACGCGCAGTCAGACAGATACAGTCAAGCTGAGTAGGAGTTCAGGCACTCTGATGCGCGTATTATTCGAGTTGTGTGTGAGGTGTTTTTACAGACATATTTAGTAAAGTCTAAAAGGACGATATTTTGAGTTTGGAAGTCATTTATCTTTTGGCAGTGGATTTTTGTCAGATTCACAGTTTTTGTGTGTTTGTTTGTTTCACAAATCGTTTGACGAAATCAAAAGCCCCAATATTTTCTCCTCTACTCTTTCAGAAACGTCTTGGGAGTGTAGATATTTATGTAAATTGTAATGCGCCACCAGCGGGAATAGTAATTCAAGCCCTGTGAGCTCAACAGGAATCACAGGTATGTCTGCAGGAGTGATGTCCAAAGTAGGAGGAGCTTGTGTGATTTTCTCTCAGGGATCTCACGAGCACACTCACATCCAGACATCCAATTAGCGGGAAGTCAGGATTAGTTAGGAACTAACACGCACGCACACGCACACGCACGCACACGCTATTGTGAACACACATGGTCATGCATGCACTCACACGCGCACGCAAGCTAACACTGTCTCTCTCTCAGACAAACAAGCACCCACACATCAGCACACACACACAAACATTAGTATACACATACACTAGCACTCAGACAACCACACACAAACAACACAGACATGCACACAATCTCCATATTTCCTTGCTTTTTCCACTTGAGTTCACCCTAGTGTGCTGGTTGGCAGACTGGGTGAAATACTGTGGGGGAGGAGAACACACAACAGGGGAGGACAGAGAGGAGGTGTGTGTGTGTGTGTGTGTGTGTGTGTGTGTGTGTGTGTGTGTGAGAAGAAGGGGGAGCAATCTCAGCCAATCAGGTGAGCTGAGGATGACTTAATTAGGACCCCTGGAATTCTGGTGTGGGGAATTATGTTGTCCAGGAGCAGAGGGGCTTAGAGGGGAGGGGCAAAGGGAGGGGAGGGAAGGGGGGGGGGGGGGAGGTGGAGGAGAGAGGAAGAGATGCGGGGAAAGAGGTAGAGAGAGAAAGATGGAGGGAAGGAGAGGAAGACAAGGAAGAGAAAAGAGGGGGGAAAGATGTGGGGTTAGGTAGTCAGGGACTGAAGGAGAGTGGAATCCTGCTGTTATTCTCTGTGTGATGAAGAGATCCAGATCAACAGCTGTCCGTCACTGGGTGCCAGGCAACAGACTAGAGGTACAGCTGTCAATCACATGGGCACCAGGCAACAGACTGAGGGCCCAGCTACATAGAGGAGGGGAGGGGATAGGGGCCGTAAAAGTCTCATCAACCAATAGTTTCCTCAGATCACGTTTAGCTGAACATAAACACGGACCAGCCAAGTTTTGTACAAGTTTGTCCTATTTTTGAATTTTTGAATGTTTTTTATGTTAACCTATAGGTAACTCCCATTTGTTGTGTTTGAGTGACCATATTAATTAAAAAATAGGACAAACTTGTGTATATATATATATACACATACAGTGCCCTCCAAAAGTATTGGAACAGTGAGGCCAATTCCTTTATTTTTGCTGTAGACTGAAAACATTTGGGCTTGACATCAAACGATGAATGTGAAACCAGAGATCAACGTTTCAGCTTTTATTTCCAGGTATTTACATCAGGATCTGATGCACAAATTAGAAAATATCACCTTTTTGTTCGAACCCACCCATTTGTCACGTGAGCAAAAGTATTGGAACATATGACTGACAGGTGTGTTTTGTTGCCCAGGTGTGTCCTATTACATACATTATTCAATCAATAAATACCACTGAATGTCTACACTCAGGTTCAGATTGGGTAAGATAGGTTTTGTCTATGCAGACTGTATTCAGAGGTGAAAACAACATGAAAACCGGAGCGCTGTCTTTGGGTGAAAAACAAGCAATTGTGAGTCTTAGAGAAGATGGAAAATCAATCAGAGCCATTGCAGAAACATTGGCCATAGCCAGTACAACCATTTGGAATGTCCTGAAGAAGAAGAAAACTACTGGTGTACTAAGTAACAGACGTCGAACAGGTAGACCAAGGAAAACATCAGCAGTTGATGACAGAAACATTGTGAGAGCTGTAAAGAAAGACCCTAAAACAACTGTTAGTGAGATCAGCAACAACCTCCAGATGGCAGGAGTGAAGGTATCACTATCTACTGTTCGCAGAAGACTTCATGAACAAAAGTACAAGGGCTACACCAGAAGATGCAAACCACTCATTAGCAAGAAGAATAGGAAGGCCAGGCTGGAATTTGCCAAAAAGTACAGAGATGAACCTCAAAAATTCTGGGACAAAGTTTTATGGACTGATGAGACAAAGATTAACTTTTACCAAAGTGATGGAAAGGCTAAAGTTTGGAGAAAGAAAGGAACTGCTCATGATCCCAAACACACAAGCTCATCTGTGAAACACGGTGGAGGTAATGTCATGGCTTGGGCTTGCATGGCTTCTTCTAGGACGGGCTCATTAATCTTCATTGAGGATGTAACACATGATGGCAGCAGCAAAATGAACTCGGAAGTCTACAGAAACATTTTGTCTGCCAATTTAAGGAAAGATGCAACCAAACTGATTGGCAGAGCCTTCATCATGCAGCAAGATAACGACCCAAAACACACTGCCAAAACAACAAAGGAGTTCATCAGGGGCAAGAAATGGAAGGTATTAGACTGGCCAAGTCAATCTCCAGACTTAAACCCTATAGAGCATGCATTTTACCTGCTTAAGAGGAGACTGAAGGGAGGAACCCCACAAAACAAACAACAACTGAAAGGGGCTGCAGTGAAAGCCTGGGAAAGCATCAAAAAGGAAGAATGCAAAAGTTTGGTGACGTCAATGGGTCACAGACTTGCTGCAGTTATTGAAAGCAAAGGATTTGCAACTAAATATTAAGTCTTATTCACTTAAATATGTTTTAAGTATATCTGTTCCAATACTTTTGC
>NC_061071.1:10436472-10443972 GCF_021917145.1 Hypomesus transpacificus
CCTCCTCACATCCCTTTACTGAACAACGGCAAGTCTGTCAAGTCAGTGTTAGATAGAGGGGCAGGATTATTTAACAGATCATGTGACTCTCTCTCTCCCCACTTAAGAAATCCCCACTTATCCAGCATCCAGGCGTGTGACGTCAGACTTGATTGATACCAGTAGACATGTCCTGGTTGTGTCTTGTTACCCTCTCCTTTACAGAGCAGACCTGTGGATAAGGTATGAATGAACCGTCATTCATGATAGTTTACCTGCTTTTTCGTTCTTTCAATTGATTGACTGACGTGTTCAATGATTACTCCTTCTCCTCCGTGAATCTCACATCAGATTCTGGTTCAGATGCACACTGTCATCCACAACACGTTTCTTGATTACGTTCGGAATTTTTTACTTGGAAGTAATAACCGTAAAAAAACATTCATAGACCAATATAATTTTACCCCGGTGAGCGCCGTTTCATTTTTAGCCTTGTTTATAAAGATCAAACAGACGAGGCAGTAAAGGAAGAGGCAGTAGAGAGGATGAGGCAGTAGAGGAAGAGGCACCATGCCCTGCTGAAGCCCTAGGCCTCTACTGAATTGTTAACTACATTTGACGACCTCTTAGCAGTGGGCAGTCCCCTCGCCCTGACGGCAGGAGGCCATGGCTGACAGCCCCGGACTCCTGGAGGCTGTGGAGAGGCTGGTGGGAAGGCCCGCCCCCGCCCCCGCCCCCGCCCCTCAGAGAAGCACCAGTCCATCACTAATGCAGCAGACCAAGCTGGGACCAGCTCTGCTGCATGTGCACGGTGTCACTTTGACGCCGATTGAATCTGAAGCCCTCTAGTGTCACATGACCAAATACCACCCCCCATGTCATAGTTTCCGCAATTGTACACTTTTGTAAGTTGCCAATAGTCATCTACGTTACACTCCCCCAAACAAGAGGAGAGTTTCGTCTTTCAAAGCCACGACAGCACACTGTTCTCTCCTGTCCGCTGTAAATGTGAATATGACAGAAGAACGTGCTGTTCTGTGTGGAGCCAGATTTAGAATCAGTCTCATCAGAGTTCTGTCCGCGAAACACTGTGGTCTATTTTTAGACCTATTCACAGCTTGGCTTTTCCCAGAATGAACCGAGCCTTCAGTCATCCATCCTCAGTCCTGTCAGGAACCCCGAGAGTTGTTCTCCAACATCAGGACACGTTTAACAGATTAACAAACCACACAGGTAGTGATGTGGTTACACTGTCTGCTGACAGACTGCACACACAACACTGTCTGATGCACTTAAGATATGTAGTTGATTTTTGCAGCACTGTGATAATGCACTACTGTAATTGAGATGTTATTGTAGCATTGTAGTATTAGAATAGTATTAGAATTATGAACTGTGCCTGGTAGCTGAGATGCGGTTACTTTACACTGTGTCTGGTAGAATCAGAATCAGAATGGGATTTATTTGCCATGAAAGTTTGCACAGACAAGGAATTTGCTTTGGCAGGAAGGTGCATACAGCTGAGATGTGATGATTACTTTACACTGTGTCTGGTAGCTGAGATGTGGTTACTTTACACTGTCTGGTAGCTGAGATGCGGTTACTTTACACTGTGTCTGAGGCAGGGTAAGGCAGGGTTGAAACTACACATGAGGTTTGGACCTCAGATAAAAAAACACTTGAAAAATGTATCTTCTCCAAATATTGAAATGTCCCAGAGCTTTGCTGATTTCCATCTTTGGTTGAGTAGAACCCAGAGGCTGGGAAACAGGCAGTTACACTCTCCAGTACTCTCTGAACTGTTGACACATTAGCAGCACCTGTGATGCATCTACCTGTCATGGTAATTAACCACTACAACCCACAGATTGATTAACAGGTGTTTCTCATCCATTGATGCCCTTGGTTGATATTTCTGATGTATTTATGTAAACAGGCTGTATTCCTGTAACTGAGACCTGGGTCCCTTACACAGATACATGTTACATTGAACATTACACAGACACATAAATGCAATCTACAACACACTTTAATACTGTAGTACCAGTCAAAAGTTTGGACACATGGGAAAAATGTGTCCAAACTTTTGACTGGTACTGTATATTCACATAGTAGGTATAGCCCAGTGGTTAGAGCATTTGCCTGCAGATCAGGTTCAAATCTCTCTCTGTACGTCTTTTTGGATAACAACATCTGCAGGATAAACACACAACATCATCCCGTGTAAGAAAACAGACCAACACTGAACACAGAGAACAAACCAACACCAGAGACCAGATTCACAGTCAGGTTGACAACCCAGCTTTGACCTCCTCTGAGAGGCCGGGGGAGAAGGTAGCACTAACTTTCCATCAGAAAACTCATTAGAGCCTCTCCCTGCCTCCTCCCCCTGCCTCCTCCCCCTGCCTCCTCCCCCTGCCTCCTCCCCCTGCCTCCTCCCCCTGCCTCCTCCCTCTGCCTCCTCCCTCTGCCTCCTCCCTCTGCCTCCTCCCTCTGCCTCCTCCCCCTGCCTCCTCCCCCTGCCTCCTCCCCCTGCCTCCTCCCCCTGCCTCCCTGTTCTGAGGAGAGCAGGCTTCTCCCGTCATGGAACCGATGTGTCGTTTACCTTACTCGAGCTCTGTGGAGCTGTTACCATGTCAACCGCTGGAAGGGCCATCGGAACTCTGAAATGCTGAAGCTTCTTATTGCAGCTTAGTTCTGGTTCTGGAACATGAGATGGAATCAACACTGGTCTTCTCTGTAGTGTCATTGTTCATGTTCAAATGTCATGGTTTTTATTCAGTGGATGTGTCTCTTTCCGTGTTTTGGTTCTGTTAGAAAATCGTCACATTGCAGAGGGAAGGTGGAGGAGATGGTGGATGTGAAGAGCTGAAGAAAGAGACTGCTTGGACACACACACACAAAGACATACACACACACATACACCTACAGACATACACACAAAGACAAACACCAACACACACACACACACTGACAGCAGTCAGTGGAAGCTGACTTGGGCCCCAGGCCGAGTCAGGCTCCATTCAGCATCTCTGTACTGCTGGCTCCCTCAGCTTGCATCAGTGTCACCCGCAGCCACACACACACAGGAACACAGATACACAACACATACACAGACACAAACACAGACAAACACACTCACACAAAGACAAACACATACACACACACAGGAACACACACACAGGAACACAGACACACAAACACAGACACAGACAAACACACTCACACAAAGACAAACGCATACACACACACGTACACACACAGTTGTACACACACATTTAACTCATGCAGGGTGCAATTTTAAATGACTTCCACTTCTGGGATGAGGCTCTCTGTGCTTCCATCTCTCTCTGTGAACGAGCGCAGGCAGGAACCTGGGTGCAGTTCTCTTCTCTTTAGGGTGTTATTTACTGTGTGGCTCAAGAGCTGAAGAACAGTGGAGAGCAGAGGGAGTGTGAAAGAGAAAGGGTGAGAAGGAGGAGAAGAGAGAGAGGGAGGGGGAGAGATAGGGAGGGAGCGAGGGAGAGAGGAAGACGGAAGGAGAGAGATACAGGGAAGGAGCTAGTCAACATGTAAGATTAAAGTAAGAGAGACAGTCCCTTGAAAGGACTGAACTTTACTGCCTTCTTTTAATTTAAAGGGTGTGTGGGTGTAGGTGTGTGTGTGTGCATCCTTGTTTTAATTATTGATAGTGGAAATAGAATCTAATGAAATTTCCAGCTTATTGAAACTGGAGCTGTTCTTACTTCACTACCTATTTATAAACACACACACACAAGCACACACTTAAGGCTTGCCTTTCAGCTCAGACGAACAAAACAAATGGCTTGATCTTCTGGCCTCTCTACCTAACTAAGGTGTCCGTAACTCTGCCCTCAAGGTCAGGTCAAGTCCAGGGCCTTCCTCCTACCCTGCAACAAAGCCTGCTCATGTCCATAACAATCTCTCTTATCAATATATTTATACACAGGTAGGTATGTGATGCTTTTAGTTCACTGTGTCTGGTAACTGAGATGTGGTTACTTTACACTGTGCCTGGTAGCTAAGCTGTGGTTACTTTACACTGCCTGGTAGCTGATGTGGTTACTTTACACTGTGTCTTGTAGCTGAGATGTGGTTACTTGACACTGTGTCTGGTAGCTGAGATGTTACTTTACACTGTGTCTAGTAACTGAGATGTGGTTACTTTACACTGTGCCTGGTAGCTAAGCTGTGGTTACTTTACACTGTGTCTGGTAGCTGATGTGGTTACTTTACATTGTGTCTGGTAGCTGATGTGGTTACTTTACACTGTGTCTAGTAACTGAGATGTGGTTACTTTACACTGTGTCTAGTAACTGAGATGTGGTTACTTTACAGTGTGTCTGGTAGCTGAGATATGGTTACTTTACACTGTGCCTGGTAGCCAAGTTGTGGTTACTTTACACTGTGTCTAGTAACTGAGATGTGGTTACTTTACACAGTGCCTGGTAGCTAAGCTGTGGTTACTTTACACTGTGTCTGGTAGCTGATGTGGTTACTTTACATTGTGTCTGGTAGCTGATGTGGTTACTTTACACTGTGTCTAGTAACTGAGATGTGGTTACTTTACAGTGTGTCTGGTAGCTGAGATGTGGTTACTTGGTAAATTCTGATCTTATTCTTTTGATATGCACAGCTTTCTCCGGATGATAGTGTCAGCTAAATGAATGACATGTAAATGCACTGTCTGCTCTGCTGTGTCAGCATACTGACATCACTAGTCAGATCCAGACGAGTGTCACTTCATCATGTGACACTATCACACAAAGACATATTCTCCTCATAGACACACACACACACGGACACACACACACACACACACGGGCCCACACACACTCTGACACACACATCCAGGTAAAAGGCTGACGTGTATTTAAACTCTCTAGCTCTTTGTCGTATTGGGAGGTGTTTTGAGGTAAATTCCCGCTATCTGATATGGATGCGTCCTGTGTGAAGGTGTATTCTGTCACCTGCACATAAATGAGCTCCAATACCAGGCTGTTCGATTCAGTTAGACAGAAAACACTGTGCTAATAATCCAGGCCTCTGGCAGGCGCTGGTGTGTGTGTGCGTTCCTGCGTGTGTGTGTGTGTGTAGAGACTGAACGTTCAGGCAGACATTTGCATCAGCCCCTGAGGGATTGTTTGATCTGTGTTTTCACCACGTCTGTTGTTCCCAATGAAGAGGGGCTGGCACTGGTCTGCTTTTAGACAGAGGGAACGAGGAGAGGAGGGCCTGGAGGAAGAAGAAGAACTCACAACAGGAGAGAGAGAGAGAGACAGAGAGACAGAGAGAGGAGAGAGAGAGGGGGGAGAGAGAGGGAAAGAGAAAAAAAGAAGTGTGGGGGTGGTATTTGCATTTTGGTCTTGTGATTTGATTAGCATTTGTGTATCACGTAGGTAACATTAAACCGAGGGTAATAAGCCGATTCACACAAACGACTGCTATGACAACAGGGGTAGATGTGCCAGCAGGCTGGGATACAAACACACGCAACGACTCAGACATGCAAAGCAAGGTCGATGCATACACACACACACACACACACACACGCACGTGCAAACACATCCTATTGTTTGTTTCACTTCTCTGCCATAACACAGCTGTCCGCTAGGCTTTATTGAACATAATACCAACTTCCTATTAATAATAGAATAATAGGGATATCTGTCTTATTTATAGATGCAACACACACTCAGGTCCTCCTATGATGACAACGTACGGTCCCCTTTGGACATATTGACTGTGTGTGTGTGTGTGGGTTTGAGCCTGTGATTTAGCCGTGGTTATAGGCTTGTGCCTGGGTATCGCAGCATAGCAGCATGAAATCAACAGTTAGCGCCGGTCCTGTCGTTAACAGTTTACCAGTTTCTCGGTTTGGCTCAGCCTTGTATGGAGGCTGGGGAGGGTCAGTCTTGTACGGAGGCTGGGGAGGGTCAGTCTTGTATGGAGGCTGGGGAGGGTCAGTCTTGTACGGAGGCTGGGGAGGGTCAGTCTTGTATGGAGGCTGGGGAGGGTCAGTCTTGTACGGAGGTTGGGGAGGGTCAGCCTCGTACGGAGGCTGGGGAGGGTCAGTCTTGTATGGAGGCTGGGGAGGGTCAGCCTCGTACGGAGGCTGGGGAGGGTCAGTCTTGTATGGAGGCTGGGGAGGGTCAGTCTTGTATGGAGGCTGGGGAGGGTCAGTCTTGTACGGAGGCTGGGGAGGGTCAGTCTTGTACGGAGGCTGGGGAGGGTCAGTCTTGTATGGAGGCTGGGGAGAGTCAGTCTTGTACGGAGGCTGGGGAGGGTCAGCCTTGTACGGAGGCTGGGGAGGGTCAGTCTTGTACGGAGGCTGGGGAGGGTCAGTCTTGTATGGAGGCTGGGGAGGGTCAGTCTTGTACGGAGGCTGGGGAGGGTCAGTCTTGTACGGAGGCTGCGGAGGGTCAGTCTTGTACGGAGGCTGGGGAGGGTCAGTCTTGTATGGAGGCTGGGGAGGGTCAGTCTTGTACGGAGGCTGGGGAGGGTCAGTCTTGTATGGAGGCTGGGGAGGGTCAGTCTTGTATGGAGGCTGGGGAGGGTCAGTCTTGTACGGAGGCTGGGGAGGGTCAGTCTTGTACGGAGGCTGGGGAGGGTCAGTCTTGTACGGAGGCTGGGGAGGGTCAGCCTTGTACGGAGGCTGGGGAGGGTCAGTCTTGTACGGAGGCTGGGGAGGGTCAGCCTCGTACGGAGGCTGGGGAGGGTCAGTCTTGTACGGAGGCTGGGGAGGGTCAGCCTCGTACGGAGGCTGGGGAGGGTCAGTCTTGTATGGAGGCTGGGGAGGGTCAGTCTTGTATGGAGGCTGGGGAGGGTCAGTCTCGTACGGAGGCTGGGGAGGGTCAGTCTTGTACGGAGGCTGGGGAGGGTCAGTCTTGTATGGAGGCTGGGGAGAGTCAGTCTTGTACGGAGGCTGGGGAGGGTCAGCCTTGTACGGAGGCTGGGGAGGGTCAGTCTTGTACGGAGGCTGGGGAGGGTCAGTCTTGTACGGAGGCTGGGGAGGGTCAGTCTTGTACGGAGGCTGGGGAGGGTCAGTCTTGTACGGAGGCTGCGGAGGGTCAGTCTTGTACGGAGGCTGGGGAGGGTCAGTCTTGTATGGAGGCTGGGGAGGGTCAGTCTTGTACGGAGGCTGGGGAGGGTCAGTCTTGTATGGAGGCTGGGGAGGGTCAGTCTTGTATGGAGGCTGGGGAGGGTCAGTCTTGTACGGAGGCTGGGGAGGGTCAGTCTTGTACGGAGGCTGGGGAGGGTCAGTCTTGTATGGAGGCTGGGGAGGGTCAGTCTTGTACGGAGGCTGGGGAGGGTCAGCCTTGTACGGAGGCTGGGGAGGGTCAGTCTTGTACGGAGGCTGGGGAGGGTCAGTCTTGTATGGAGGCTGGGGAGGGTCAGTCTTGTACGGAGGCTGGGGAGGGTCAGTCTTGTACGGAGGCTGGGGAGGGTCAGTCTTGTACGGAGGCTGGGGAGAGTCAGTCTTGTACGGAGGCTGGGGAG
>NC_061071.1:10446472-10466472 GCF_021917145.1 Hypomesus transpacificus
AGAGAGAAAGAGAGAGACAGAGACACAGAGAGAGAAAGAGAGAGAGAGAGTCTCTTTCAGAGATCCTCTATATATAAAACATGAGCCTGGCATCGCAGGCACATTAATTACATTTCCTCTCCGCCGTGTGGACTAGGAGAGACGTGTCTTCCACACACATATCCTTTCTGCACTTCCACACTCCGGCCAAACTAGATCTGCTCACTTTCCCACAAGCAAAATCGATAATGTCCGATAAGAAATCCAAACAATGTATATGTTATACACTCACGTTTGTTTACCGGCTTAGAGTACACCAGATGTATTCCTGGTGTTTTCTGAGTGTTTATAAAAACTTCACCTTAGCGCCTTTTTATGAGCATTAAAATCTATTTTTGAGGATGATTCAAACTCCCTGAAGGCTTCACTTTGATGAATCTGAATCATTAACATGTTAATAGGGCAACAGAGGAAACTGTAGGCTATTTAGACCTCCTACTGAGATGACTCGAATGGGATGGATTCAAATAGGGATTCAGATGATGCCAATGAATCAAATTGCCGTAATAGGCACTAAAAGGAGCAAAACTAAATCCTGCCGGATGTTATTACTGGGATTACCACTATCTTATCCTCAGCCATGGCACACTGCTGTGCTCATAATGAATAGTGCTGGAAAAGACACTCTCATTAGCTAGATTATGGATTATATCATTATGTCTGGGAAATGTAATGTTTCTCATTTGTACTTTGATCAATGAAATGGCTTGCGGGACAGTATATCGATCCCTTCACACACACACACACACACACAGAGACACACACAGAGGCACACACACACACAGTTACATTAGTTGACACATGCAAATCCAGGAGCAATCACTGAACATTAAATCCACGCATGAAAGCACTTATCCAAAACGCAATTATCAATGTTTCTAGTCCACCACGTGAGGAGAGCTCTTAAAGAACGGCCTGTCCTCCCCGAGTCAGACTGGGAGGCCTGGTGTGTGATGAGCACAATCACGTCCTGTCCTCCCCGACTCAGACTGGGAGGCGTGTGATGAGCACTATCACGTCCTGTCCTCCCCGACTCAGACTGGGAGGTGTGTGATGAGCACAATCACGTCTTGTTTTATTCATGAAATATTCTCTTAAACATCAGAGGAGTCAGGTGGCTGAGCGGTTAGAGCATCGGGCTAGTAAAGGTTTCCAGTTCGATTCCTGGCCGGTGCACATGACGTTGTGTCCTTGGGCAAGGCACCTCACCTTACTTACGGAGAATGTCCCTGTACTTACTGTAAGTCGCTCTGGGTAAGAGCGTCTGCTAAATGACTAAATGTAAATGTAAACATGAAACTTGTTTTTGCATGTGAGAGTCATCAGGAGAAAGTAGAAGAACATCAAAGGATCTTTATAAAAATCAAACCCTTTAACCTTTACTGTGTTCCTCTCCAGTTTCCCCCTCACACACACTCTGTGTTCAAACCAAACATCACTTGAATGTCAAAGTCTGTGAAGTTGTGTTGAGAACCCAAACCCACGTGTCACTTCCTCCCCTAAGGCTCGGACTTCCTGTGCATCACACACATCATCCCGGTGAAGAACGAGGAGGGCGTGGTCATGATGTTCATCCTCAACTTTGACTACGTCCTGGAGGAGGGCAGCAGGGACTCTCTGGAGAGACTCAACCACACGTCTCCTGCCCAACCTGAGGACCGTAAGTACAGCAGCCCAGCCCCACTCCCTTGAGCTCTCATTTCACCCTTACATTCCTAGGATAAAGATCTCATCTTCTATATATATATATATATATATATATATATATACACTATAGGCCTATATATATATATAGTCAGTGGTGGCTGGTAGTCTTTGAAATAGAGGAATTGAGCCTTAGGCAAATATGTTTTCAGAGGGCAATAAATTAGAGGGCAATAAATTAGAGGCAAAACATTTTTGGCAAGAAAGAAATATTCTGACAAAATTGGAGCCCCAAAGAATCTGAACCGATTTTTGAATTGTTAAATACATTTGACCCGAAAAAGTTTACCCCCAAAATTTCAAGCTGAAAGAATTTGAGCAGAAACACATTTTCAAGGCCCATCATGGGCCTCTCCCCCTGATGACCCAGGCCAGCCCTGTGGTGAGGTCCAGACCCAGGCCAGCCCTGTGGTGAGGTCCAGACCCAGGCCAGCCCCCCTGCACTCCCCCTGCTCTGGAGGCCTGTAGTACCTCCCAGTGGAGCTCTCTGCTGCTGAGGTGGACAGTTAACACGGCTCCTCCAAAACACCAGAGGTCATTCTCTAGATCGGCGTAATTGGACGGGAGAACCTCACAGATGTGTGTGTGTGTGTGTGTGTATCGCTCTGTGTGTGTCTCTCTTTGTGTGTTTGTGTCTCCCTCTGTGTCAGTAAGGTGTGTGTTTCTCTCTCTTTGTCTGTGTGTGTGGGTGTGTGTGTGTGTAGACCGACGGGTCTCCCTCCTCCTCCAGTCTCAGAGGAGCGTGGGCCACTACAGGGCAGCACTATAGTGAAACGGCGGAGCATGAATAAAAGACTAGCCAGGCTTATCTGAATATCTTAGCAGAAGCCTTTGTGAATGCAACTGTCAGAAATACTTATTTACAAGGCTGAGTCTTGCTCTAATGCACTGCCCTCGCTCTCCACCCTGCACTGTGTGTGTGTGTGTGTGTGTGTGTGTGTGTTTCAGCCTCGAAAGACACAGCTCCAAAGACACGTTTAGCATTCCAAGATTTTTACTTTATTGATTGATTGATTTTTTTCTAATCTCATTCCTAAGCAGTTTAGGCCTGTCCGCCTGTGCTCAGCAGCGTAGCGGTCGTGCCTGAACCTTACAGCATGTAGATGACTTCCAGAGCTGTTCAGATCTGAGTTCTGAACCTTGCAGCGTGTAGATGACTTCCAGAGCTGGTCAGATCTGAGTTCTGAACCTTGCAGCGTGTAGATGACTTCCAGAGCTGTTCAGATCTGAGTTCTGAACCTTGCAGCGTGTAGATGACTTCCAGAGCTGGTCAGATCTGAGTTCTGAACCTTGCAGCGTGTAGATGACTTCCAGAGCTGTTCAGATCTGAGTTCTGAACCTTGCAGCGTGTAGATGTCTTCCAGAGCTGGTCAGATCTGAGTTCTGAACCTTGCAGCGTGTAGATGACTTCCAGAGCTGGTCAGATCTGAGTTCTGAACCTTGCAGCGTGTAGATGACTTCCAGAGCTGTTCAGATCTGAGTTCTGAACCTTGCAGCGTGTAGATGACTTCCAGAGCTGGTCAGATCTGAGTTCTGAACCTTGCAGCGTGTAGATGACTTCCAGAGCTGGTCAGATCTGAGTTCTGAACCTTGCAGCGTGTAGATGACTTCCAGAGCTGGTCAGATCTGAGTTCTGAACCTTGCAGCGTGTAGATGACTTCCAGAGCTGGTCAGATCTGAGGTATCTCATGCAGGAGGCTGATGAGCAGCAAGGGCTGTATTCTTCAGCTCCTAACACACAGCTGTGATGCCTTCCAGTGGAGCTCTCTCTCCACCTCTTGCTCTCTCTCTACCTCTCTCTCTCTCTCCACCTGTCAGTCTCTCTCTCTCTCCACCTCTCTTTCCACCTTTCTCTCCCTTTGTCTTTCTCTCTCCTTGAGGGAATCTGTACTCAGTGATATCACCTTACCTCCCTTACATAAAAGTATTGTTCCCAGATTGCACCCTGCCCTGCTCCTTGTGTCTGTCCCAGGATGCAGCCTCTCTTGACCTGGGCCCTGGAAGCCACAGACACCCAGGGAGGTCATGACCTAGGTGTGTTGTGTGTTTCCTTACCTGTTAGTCAGTATAGGTCCTGAGACAAGGGACAGCTCACCTCTTCACAGCTGTTGACACGTGTTCAGTGGGACGGCTTTCCCCATGGACATTGCTTAGACTTTTCAGTTCCACTACAGCGTTATTCAAAATGCAACTCAGCTTTATTGTTCCCAGTCGGAAGATTGCCTCTTCCACCTGACTAAAGCTGGAATGTTCATTGAAACCTCTATGAAAGTTCCAGAGGCTGTTCCGGTTTATTCCGTTCCGTTCTATCTGTTCTGAGCATTCTAGAACTCTTAGTTCTTATTTCTGAACTGCTAATGAGGGGAGAGGAGAGGTAGAGAGAGATAGAAAGGGGTAGAGAAGGTTAGAGAAAAGTAAAGAGAGAGAGAGAGACAGAGTGGTAGAGAGACCTTCAACGTCAACAGAAACACAACGATAAGAAATTATTTGTCCCCCTGCTTTTTACTTTATTATTTTTCTTTCTTTCTGCATCGGCAGTTTCTCCTTCCATCGTCAGCCAATCAGTAGCTGCCTCTCATTCCACCCATTACTGCCCAGACCGAGGGGATTTGATGGTTACTGTAATTAGTATTCCATATTACTATCTGGTATCATAGCAACAGGGACCCGGTGTGCATTGGCTGGCTGTATAATCAGCTGGCGAGTGTTTGTGGAGAAAGTGCCACCAGAGACAACTGCCTGTGCGCACACACACACACAGACACACAGACAAACACAAACAGACATACATTCCCACCCTCACCCATACACACTTTAACAAGCCTTGTAAGAAACCAAAACCCATAGTCACCTTTTAAAAATAGTTCCTGCGATTGCTCTCTGCTCCAGCGCTTGACACATTTCCAAAAAGCATGGTAGGATGGCGAACCAATTAGCAGCTCTGTAGCTGCTGGGATAGCTCTTTCAGAGGGGCTTAATTAGACACACAGCTTACAGGAGGGATGAATGGCTCAGAGCTGCATTCATGTTTCTCTCAGTCTGGGTGGTGTCGGCTCTGGAGGACAAGCCATGCCCACTAACTCCTCTCCCAGATGTGATTGGTTCTGCTTGTTGGTACATTCATACAGGCGATAATGATTTAATGATGTCATGATACTGATTTACAGCATCTCCACACATCCAACCCAGACAGGCCAGTATGTTTATCATTCTGATCTCCGCTCTGTAGTGCTGAGCTATAGAGACATTCAGCTCTGTAGTGCTGAGCTATAGAGACATTCAGCTCTGTAGTGCTGAGCTACAGAGACATTCAGCTCTGTAGACGTGTAGGACTGTTGAGGAAAACACACTTCACGTCATCATGTCAGCATCTTTGACCGGTATGATTTGTCCAGACCAGTCGTTGACTTGAAAAACTAGAATGAAATATTACCCCAAGAACCACCCTTGTATTCATCTTCTCCTTCTAGTATGCACAATTTGTATGTCGCCTTCGGAGAAACGCTTCGTCTGCTAAATGATTAAAGTGTAAAGTATGCACACAGATTGTCAGTGTTTGTCCCTGGCTGGTGTCTGGCCTCATCTGTCTGCTGTGTGAGCGGCGCTCCTCTCAGATCCGCTGACCCTAGACGCAGCACGTAACGCTGTCTAAAATTAGGTTTGTCTCTCGTCAATGTCAGTGCAGGAAAATGTGCTGTGACAGAAATAATGTAGCAGTGCTCCTGCAGAGATGTTTGAAGCGCCTGTTCAACCCCTTTTGTTGTGTCTTCAACAGCTAAACCTCACAGCTTCTCTAACCGCGGTGGCTTTTCTCTCTCCGCCTCCTCATCCTCTCTCTCTACCTCATCATTTCACTCATTCACTCACTGGATAAATGTGTCCTTCTGTTTGTGTGTGTATGTGATCTGTGTGTGCGTGTGTGTGCGTGTGTGTGAGTGTATGTGATCTGTGTGTGTATGTGATCTGTGTGTGCGTGTGTGTGCGTGTGTGAGTGTATGTGATCTGTGTGTGTATGTGATCTGTGTGTGTATGTGATCTGTGTGAGTGTATGTGATCTGTGTGTGTATGTGATCTGTGTGTGTATGTGATCTGTGTGAGTGTATGTGATCTGTGTGTGTGTGTGTGTGTGTGTGTACACCCCCTCCTGTGGATCCCTCCACAGCTACAGTGACTCTGTGAGCTAGACATCCTCATCAAACTGGCCTCTCCTAGTCTGTCATCCTGGGACAGTACGTTTCTGCCACTGAATGTCCACTCAATAATTGACATTAGATGAGGACTGATGACTTGCCGTTGGAACGAGGGACATATATTTCCATCTCGGTCGTGTATTAAAATAACTCTGGCCTGGCGTGTGTTTCAACAGCGTACACGCTAAACGCCCGACACCCAGGAGAAAGCTGAGGGGGAACTGAAAGCTGTTTTTATAACAAACACAGTATGAGGTGATGAAACAAGGTTAGCACAGGATCCGCCAGTCAGAACGTTCCCAGAGAAACGCAGCGAGGATCCTGGTGATGCCTTTGTGAATCACCTGTCTCAGCTCATGAAGATATATTCATGAGCCAAGAAAAGGATTGTCAGAATAACCTGCCTGTCCAGAAATATGCTCGCAGTGTTTCTGTTCAGACTACCTCAGTGTTTCTCTTCAGACTACCTCAATGTTTCTGTTCAGACTACCTCAGTGTTTCTCTTCAGACTACCTCAGTGTTTCTCTTCAGACTACCTCAGTGTTTCTGTTCAGACTACCTCAGTGTTTCTTTTCAGGCTACCTTAGTGTTTCTGTTCATAGCACCTCAGTGCTATTTCTGAAAACATTCCAAAGCACTCTTTAATAAACAGGACAACACTGACAAACAGTGATTGCAACCAGATCAACTCTCTTTGTTCATTTATTTCCCTCCCTCCGTCCCTCCGTCCCCCCGTCCCCCTCTCCCCCCCCCTCTCTCTCTCAGGGAAGGGCCGTTTCTTCCGGTTCCGCTTCCCCTCCCTGCACCTCCTGGGCGTCAGCAAGCAGTCTCTCCCCCAAGAGGACCCGGATGCCGTCACCATCGACTCCCCCCGCCGCAGCGACGAGTCCGTGCTCACCCGTGACTACCAGCTGCCCACCCGCGAGAGTGGCAGCCCTTCCTACGCCAACGACACCCGCGCCCTCATCGCCCCCAGCCACTGCTCCACCCCCCTCTCTGGCCCCCTGGACCACTCCTCCCCCAAGGCACCTTGGGACAGGCTGTACCCTGCTCCTGCGCCCCCCCAGCCACCGGCCTCCCCCGGCCTCACCCCCTCAGCCTCCAGGGAGAGCCTGGGGGGGGTGCAGAGGGCGTCCTCCACCCTGGACATGGAGGCCCTGGGTTCTCACTCCAGGATGCTCTTCAGGGGCCGCCACGCCAGTGAAGGTAGCCAGCTCTCCACCACGTAACACACACAGACCACATAACCCTCCCACACACTCTCTCTATCCCTGACACACCACTCACAGCTCACCCTGGGACAAGCAGGGTGTGGATAGTTTTAGGAAAGCCAAAGAGTCACCTTGAATTGGTAGAAATGGGCCAGGGGGCGTGTCGTCCAGCCTTAGCCCCGCCCCTCTCACCACAGGGAGCCTCTCTGAGTCAGCCACAAAGGGAAGCACTTTGCACCGTCAAGTCACCGAGTGACCTGTGTGTGTGTGTGTGTGTGTGTGTGTGTGTGTAAAGCCCCAGTTTATCTACAGATGCAACCAGCCAGTCTGTCCCTCCACCTAGATATCTCCTGACTAGTGCAGTGTTCCTGATCTCCACTCTCCCCCTCCCTCTCCCCTCCCCCTCCCTCTCCCATCCCCCTCCTCTCCCTTGCCCCTCTCTCTCTCTCCCATCCCCTTCCCCCTTCCTCTCCCATCCCCCTCCTCTCCCTTGCCCCTCTCTCTCTCTCCCATCCCCTTCCCCCTTCCTCTTCCCCACCCCCCTCCTCCTCTCCCCTTCTCTTTCTCTCTCCCTCCACACCGCGTAACCCATCTGACAGACAATGGTCGCAATATCAAAGGTATGGTCAAATCAAAAGTTCTATTGAGTGTTGGATGTGGCTTGTCCCAGCTGTAGTGAACACCATCCAGCCTGCTGCATGTTCACGCACGCCCACACGCCCGCACGTCCGCATGAGCCATCTCCTGCCTCCTGCATGACACAGGCCTTTTCCAGTCTCTCGAACAGCCTCACCTTCCCTTCAGTGCAACTTCCATGCTCACCTCTCAGAGGAACGACAGTCACGACTTCACCTCTCTCCGAGCGGGAGGGGGGAGGAGCGGGAGGGGGGAGCGGGAGGGGGGTTGCGCTGTAGGGGAGGGGAAGGGGGGCGCCAGAGGGGAAGGGGGCGCGGGATGTTGCTGTGAAGCGTTCAGGGTTCTCCAGGCTGAATAACCAGCCCTTCTCTCCTCACACTCCTCACAGGAGACTGTATGTTGGAGCATGACCCCCCCCCCCTCCCAGTGTAATGTTTAAGTCATCATCCGAATGTAAACGTCACCTCATTCCATGTGACGTTACATCACGCCCCCTGGAAGACACTAACACAACGCAACAGAGTGAAATAGCTTTTTTCACCCTCAAGAGAAAACATTTGATGCTACTCATATTGGCTCTCTGAGATGAGACAGTGTTGAATGCCCGCTGCAACCTTCCTCACACAACCTTCCCACAGCGACAGTTTCAACTGTGTGTGTGTGCTAAAGTACACGCCAAGGGAATTGTTGTAGGTCTACGGTGCATTTGTCGATCTTGACTTGACATTTGACCTTCCCGCATAATTCCACTTCCTCTCTCCACTTCCTGTTTACCTTCTCTCTCTCTCTCCTGATTCGCTAGTTTCTCGTTCCTGGATGGCTGGGGGTATGGCTTGAGCTTTTCCTATTGTTTTTTGTCTGAGCACAAACTGTTGTGTAGCGCCGTAGCATGTCATCACGTTGTGCATGCCATCGCTCTCTGTCCTGTCCTGTTCTGATTGGCTCTCTCACTTCTGTGTTCGTCATGGTGACTAGACTGCCTGCGTAGGTTGTTGTGGTAAAAGCATAATGACAGGATGCTCTCGCAAAAGAGATTTCAAATCTCAGCGATTCCTTACTGGTTAAATAAAGGTTGTTTTTTAGAAGTTACGTGAGGCTAGTTGGTGAAAAGAGATTTACGAGGTATTAGGTTCCCATCGGGACTGAATCCACCACCTCTCTGTCTCGCAGTTTTCCCTCCCATTGCGTCGTGTGTGACAGTGTGTGAGATGGTGTCGTTTGTTACCGTGTCATACCGTGTCAGGCCTGAGTCACTGTTTGTGAGCAGCACATTCAGCACAAATGAAAAAAAGACTTTCCTTCATCAGAAATCATTAACTCTTAGTTCTGCTGATGTGAGTCTTTGAATTGTGATATTCAAATGCATGGACCGCCTGGTGAAATAACTGATATATTCAGAATGTTTTATAGGTAAAATAACCTAACCATTTACTAATATTGCTTATGATAAGAAGTTCAGAGGAACATTGTGTTTGTTTGGTGTTTCTCAGCATCGGTGGTGCACTACTGTTTGGTCTCGTACTGTTTGGTCTCGTACTGTTTGGTCTCGTACTTGGTTACTTCTCTTGTTTCAGCAATTGATTTGCTCCTAGAACATCATCTCATCTCCTCACACCTCACAACACAAAACACACTTACAAACACGCTCACACATACACACACACTTTACTACACAATCACAGTCAAACACACACACACTGTCTCACACATGCTTCCACGCACACACTTCACCACACCCCCCACGGCAGGCGGGGCAGCTCCCAGCTGGTCTGGGGTTCTGCTGGTCTGGGGTTCTGCTGGTCTGGGGTTCTGCTGCTGGTCTCTGCTGCAGCCAGAGAGGTCCTCTGGGCAGACTGGACCAGTGCCAGAACCTTCCAGCTGCACACAGCACAGGACACCACAGGACAGCACAGGACAGTACAGGACATGACAACACAGGACAGCACAGCACAGGACAGCACAGGACAGGACAGCACAGCACAGGACATGACAGCACAGGACAGGACAGCACAGGACAGGACAGCACAGGACAGGACAGCACAGCACAGGACAGCACAGCACAGCACAGGACAACAGAGGACAGGACAGGACAGCACAGCACAGCCTACAACAGACCCTGTTACGGACATTGCAGCAGATTCATCAAAATAACTTTTTGAAGAAAGAAAAAAACAAAATGATCCAATAGGGTCTGAATCCGTCAGCAGTAATCAATCAATTAATGGATGGATTGATTAAAAGATTAACAGACATCGAGCAGTTCTGTAGTTGTATGTGTGTGTGTGTGTGTGTGTGTGTGTGTGTGTGTGTGTGTGTGTGTGACCTCCTCAGGCCCCTTCACCCAGATCAGATCCAGCCTGCTGGGCTCCACCTCTGACTCCAACCTCAACAAGTACAGCACCATCAACAAGATCCCCCTCATCACCCTCAACTTCTCAGAGAACAACGACAGGAAGTGCCCCTCGTCCCCCACGTCTGACCAAACCATCATCGCCCCCAAGGTCAAAGACCGCACGCACAACGTCACCGACAAGGTCACACAGGTGAGAACTTCACCTCTCTCACACCTTCCCCTCCCTCTCCCTCACTTCCCACAGACACACTCCCCTCCCTCACTTTCCACACAGACACTACCCTCCTCCTCCTCTCCCTCACTTTCCACACAGACACTCCCCTCCTCCTCCTCTCCCTCACTTCCCACAGACACACTCCCCTCCCTCACTTTCCACACAGACACTACCCTCCTCCTCCTCTCCCTCACTTTCCACACAGACACTCCCCTCCTCCTCCTCTCCCTCACTTTCCACACACACACCTCCCCTCATCCTCCCTCTCTTCCGACACACCCTCCCCCCTCCTCCTCTCACTCACCCCACACCCTCCCCCCTCCTCCTCTCACTCACCCCACACCCTCCCCTCCTCCTCCCTCTCTTCCCACACACCCTCCCCCCTCCTCCTCTCACTCACCCCACACCCTCCCCCCTCCGCCTCTCACTCACCCCACACCCTCCCCCCTCCTCCTCTCACTCACCCCACACCCTACCCCCTCCTCCTCTCACTCACCCCACACCCTCCCCTCCTCCTCCCTCTCTTCCCACACACCCTCCCCCCTCCTCCTCTCACTCACCCCACACCCTCCCCCCTCCGCCTCTCACTCACCCCACACCCTCCCCCCTCCTCCTCTCACTCACCCCACACCCTACCCCCTCCTCCTCTCACTCACCCCACACCCTCCCCCCTCCTCCTCTCACTCACCCCACACCCTCCTCTCTCAGGTTACCCTGAAGGTCACAGCTGCCTCTCTGGAGGTCACAGCTGCCTCTCTGGAGGTCACAGCTGCCTCTCTGGAGGTCACCGCTGCCTCTCCCCTTCCTCCATCCTGCCCCCTCCCTCAGATCGCCCTGCTCCGGGGGGTTGTTTGAGTGTGTGTGTGTGTGTGTGTGTCAATAGCCTCAACCCTCTCACGTTCACCCAGGACCAGCAGATGTCTAGAGACCAACTGGTTCCTTTGTAGTTGAGGACCTGAGCAGATGAAAACACTCACATTCACACATAGCTGACCTCCACAGACCCTGCTGTCGCCACTCTGCATTGGAGACCAAAGATGTTTTATTCAAACAGCCACTTCAGTCACTGAGCAGACAACTCTCTGAATGTAGAACAGCAGCTTATTGTTCTAGTCAGGCTTAGTTACATAGCTCTTATACTGTATGAATGGGTGTCACTGTGAGGCTTTACTTAGAACTTAATTCACTTCCTTATGAGAATATAAACACTCAATTCCACTTAAACTAAGTCAGCCTTGCGTTGTCCTTGAGAAGTGTTTGTTTTCTTGAAGCCGTAGAGATAGCTAGCTTCACCGGCCGACTTAAATAATAAAGACGGATCATTTATTTAGACACAGACTAGGGGAGAGACTCGCCCAGCCGCGCTGTCGTTGTGCCAACCAATTCCCTCCTGCCTTCCCAGCAGGCTCAGCGATAATTTACCCATACTGACGAGCGATGAGGAGGGGGGGGGTGTTGTAGAGCTAGCTGTGTGCTGTAGGACTGTGTTAGACCAGAGCTAGCTGTGTGCTAGCTGGAACAGGAAGCTATCGTTTAAATTAGGATCAGTCTGACTGTCCAGAACATGGAGACAGGGACAAACGTATTAGCATCACTCATGTACTGGACCAGATTGAGATGCAAGGACGGAGCATCTGTCTTTTTGAAGGGACTTCATGATTGCCTTACTAATTGCTGGGACCTTTAATAAAGGCCACATGATGTTTAGACACATAAATAATGCAAAACTCATTTTATTTCTCCCTCTCTTCCTGCTTTTTCTTGGTTTACTTTAAAGGCCAGGATATATTGGAAGGGCGCAGTGTGTGCCCCCTCCCATTTCCCAACACACAGGGGAGCAGGGGGGGTCTAACTAAATCTATTATCAACACTTAACCTCCCATCTCCCCCCCTCCCACACACACCTCCTCAAACACGTCAGGTTACCGTGGTGATCCCTGGGTGGGTCTGGTGTTGGCGTGGAGACGAAAGAGGAGCTGGAGGTTTCATCTTTGCCTCCTCTTTAACTCTGAGCGCAGCAGTAATTGCCTGTCTGCCCTTGGGGCGAGCAAGGCACTCTACCTGTCTCTCTCTTCCACTCTATCTCTCCCTTTCTCTCTCTCCCCCTCCCTCTCCCCCTTCTTTCTTTCTCGTCTTCTCTACCCCTCTCCCTCTATCTCCCCCTCTCTCTAACGCTCTCTCCCCCCTCTCTCGCTCTCATTCCCTCCTCTCTCTCTCCCACCCCCTCTCCCACCTCTATCTCCCTCTCTCTCCAGTCATAAGAGCACCAGCCAGAAATTCCCTGCAGTTGAGGAGTCCGACCAGATGAATGGATATACATCCATCTCCCACAGCGATAATGACCTCTGTGTGGTGGAGATGGAGACGCTCCTGCAGTCATATTAATGTTAAAAGTTTCCCAGGGATCTTCACTAAACTGGAAGCCAGGTTATTAATGCACAGGCCTGTTCTTCAAAAGAGATTTCATTTTTTGTTCATTCCCTAAAAGGACAATTTAAACTGGGAAAAATATGGACTTAAAACACAGGCAGTATAGTTGTATGCAAACACATCTTAACACCTATGACTTCCATGAGGAACTATGTACCCATAGGTAGTATGTAGTCTATAGAATGTAGTATCTAGTACATACTGTAGTATTTGTACTATATAATATGTAGTATCTATTATGTAGTATCTTGTGTGTAGTGTGTATTAAGTAGCTTCTAGTATCTTGTAGTGTGCAGTGTGTAGTGTGTAGTGTGCAGTGTGTAACATGTGGGGAGCGGTGCACAGCGGGGGGTGATACACCAGCTCTCTCCTGGACTCTGTCCACCCCCAGAGGAGTTATTAACTAAACTGAGCCTGGCGACGATCCTGACCTTAACTTGATGCCACTCTCCTGAGGTGTCTGTACACTGAGGACTTTCAGATATTTCAGTTATCATGGAAAGCATCTCATTTGCATAGTTGTTTTAAAACCTTAAACTTTCCGTAATGAAATGGCGAAAGCTTCCCCATGGAGGACGTTGAGGATTGTTGTTGAGCTCTAAATAGAGATGCCTGGACCAGCCTCTCTACACTGGACTGTTTGATTCATAATAATGTGTCCATTCAGCAGATGTTTCTATCCAAAGTGCAATACAGGGTCACGTTCTCTAACTGCTGAGCTTGAACAAATAAGGAAAGCTTCTATGTGTTCTCATGAACTCTCTTCTTCCTCCTCTTCCTCCTCCTCCTCCTCCTCTTCCTCATCCTGTTCCTCCTCTTGTTCCTCCTCCTGTTCCTCCTGTTCCTCCTCTTCTCCCTTCTCCTCCTCTCCCTGCTCCTCCTCCTCTCCCTCCTCCTCCTCTCCCTCCTCCTCTCCCTCCTCCTCTCCCTGCTCCTCCTCTTCCTCCTCCTCTTCCTCCTCCTCCTCCTCCTCCTCCTCCTCCTCTCCCTGCTCCTCTCCCTGCTCCTCTCCCTGCTCCTCTCCCTGCTCCTCTCCCTGCTCCTCCTCCTCTCCCTGCTCCTCCTCCTCTCCCTCCTCCTCTCCCTGCTCCTCCTCCTCTCCCTGCTCCTCTCCCTCCCGCAGGTGTTGTCTCTGGGAGCTGATGTCCTACCAGAGTACAAGCTCCAGACCCCACGCATGGACCGCTTCACCATCCTCCACTACAGCCCCTTCAAGGCTGTGTGGGACTGGCTCATCCTGCTGCTGGTCATCTACACCGCCATCCTGACGCCCTACTCCGCCGCCTTCCTCCTCAACGACCGCGAGGAGCATAAACGGCGCGAGTGCGGCTACTCCTGCTCCCCGCTCAACGTGGTGGACCTCATGGTGGACATCATGTTCATCGTGGACATTCTCATAAACTTCAGGACCACCTACGTCAACATCAATGAGGAAGTGGTCAGCCACCCTGCCAAGATCGCCATCCACTACTTCAAGGGTTGGTTCCTCATCGACATGGTGGCCGCCATCCCCTTCGACCTGCTGATCTTCGGCTCGGGATCGGACGAGGTGAGTCACAACTCGGACGTTGTCATGACCCTGTCCAGGTTAACTGGCCCCAGGAACAAGTGTGAATGAGCTGCTAGCTGATTAAAGCCAGGGGTGTAAGATTAGTGTTGGAGCGAAACCTCCAGGCAGGTAGCTCTCCAGGAACAGGGTAGGAGACCCCTGAACTCGAGACTCCTTTGGTACTTCGGACAGCATTCTTCTTGTTAGGATGCAGCCCTACAAGCCTGCATGAGGGCATCCCTGGTCTCTGGAGGAACTCCTCCTCTACAAAACATCATCTCACCTTCCCTGAACAGACGCGTCTCTGGGTTCGCTTACAAACAGTTCATCTTAATGAATTTCCTGAGGGAAATTTGGTTTAAGCAAACAAGCATATAACTTCACAAAACAAGTCCATACAACCGAGACAAACACATAAAAACATCTCAGGTCATTTAATTAATACTTACTTACATTACCCAGAATTTAAAAGCTTTTTAGCCGATGGGGTAAGTGAATATCTACACACACTTTGTCCCCATCTGACTTTGCTTGTCAGACTATTTTTTCTTTCTTTTTTTTTCAATTAAGCACTTTGCAGAAGGACTGAAATAAAGCTCTCCATATTTGAATAATTTGTGTCTGTCTGAGAGAGAAAGAGAGAGAGACGGAGACAGAGAAACTGAGAGAGAGAAACAGAAAGAGAGAAACAGAGAGAGAGAGAAACAGAGAGAGAGACAAAGGGGGATGACATGGTAAGAGTGAAGATGCAGAACAGAGATGTGGGCAGAGACTGAGACAGAGAGATTGTGATCATATCGTGATCATATCATGATCATGTTGTGATAATATTGTGATCATATCGTGATCATATTGTGATCGTCATCATCGTGTAGCGCATTGGGAGGATGACTGTCTTGCAACACTGACATGCATGTGCCCCCAAGAGCATTATATATATGATATATATACAGCATCACCGAGGGGCCCCCAAATCATTCTTAGGTTCATTTCGTAATTTCGAGCCCTGCAGGGAGTCATGACTCATTTCATGATCGAGGTGTTATTAATTCCCCTGTAGGACATATTCTGTGTTAGATGGAATAAGAATGGACAGGACCTGATGGGGCTGGACTGAATGGATTCAAACCGATCTTGAGCTGAACTGAGCTTGAGTTGAATTGGATTAAATAGTTTTGAATGGGATTGAATAAACTGGTGAGTTTCCAGCCGGTAAGCTTGCCTGCAGAATAAGTGGTGCCTTAGTGGAGGAGGAGGCGGGGGGGTTTATAATAAAGCCATCACCGTTCTGTTGCTCTGAGCTCCTAACATTTCCTGTGAGCACGTCAGGGAGGTAAGCATCGTCTCATGAATCAGCCCTGTCTCATACACCAGGAACAGACGCTTGTCCAGTTTAGAGATAGCAGAGTAATGAGCGGCTTCTCTATAAACAAGACTCACATCCAGGAGCAACATGTATCTCATTGCTGTTGTTACGGGAGGAGGTGGTAATGATTTCCCTCAGGATATTACTGTAATAGTCAGCGGGGACATGAGGTGAACTTCCCTCTCTCTCGTGTTCCTGGTGACAGACGGAGGCGACACGGAGGCGCTGAGAGCTAGTGATACTCCTCTTCTTCTAGTGATCCTCCTCTCTCAACACGTTTCAGACGGCATGTTTGTTTGTTTACGATTGTTTACAACGGACCTGACGATGTTGTGGTTCTAAGGGATGTTTCTGGTTGTGAGGGATGGGTCTGGTTGTGAGGGATGGGTCTGGTTGTGAGGGATGTTATTGGTTGTGAGGTATGGGTCTGGTTGTGAGGGATGTTATTGGTTGTGAGGGATGGGTCTGGTTGTGAGGGATGGGTCTGGTTGTGAGGGATGTTATTGGTTGTGAGGTATGGGTCTGGTTGTGAGGGATGTTATTGGTTGTGAGGGATGGGTCTGGTTGTGAGGGATGGGTCTGGTTGTGAGGGATGTTATTGGTTGTGAGGCATGGTTCTGGGTTTAGTGTCCAGGCAGGCCAGTCTCTCTGGATGTGGGTTCAGGGTGCTTTCCAGCCCTGATTGATGAGTTTGAGAGGAAATCGTTTCTCAGAAATGTGACAAACCACTCATGTGGCACTCTCCTCACTGTGACTAACCAACCTTAGCTGGGATTGATTAGAACACCCACCCACCCAATAGAGAAACCATTCACAGACTTCTGAAGTGGATTAGCACTAGTCCAGTTTTCAAGCAAGCATCAGCCAATAAGAACCCTGTTCATTTATACGTTCCTTCCCAGACCACCACTCTAATTGGCCTGCTGAAGACAGCACGTCTCCTCCGATTGGTCCGTGTGGCCAGGAAGCTGGACCGTTACTCTGAGTATGGTGCTGCAGTCCTCATGCTGCTCATGTGCATCTTTGCCCTCATCGCCCATTGGCTGGCCTGCATCTGGTACGCCATCGGGAACGTGGAGAAACCGTACCTGGAGCACAAGATTGGCTGGCTGGACAACCTGGGCGTGTCCATCGGGAAGCGATACAACTACAGCGACCCAGGGTCGGGTCCGTCCATCAAGGACAAGTACGTGACGGCTCTGTACTTCACCTTCAGCAGCCTGACCAGCGTGGGCTTCGGGAACGTCTCCCCCAACACCAACTCTGAGAAGATCTTCTCCATCTGCGTTATGCTCATCGGCTGTGAGTTACACACACACACACGAAAAACCTTGCACACACACACACTCATCTACTGACTCACCTGTCCAACCTTTAATCTCTGACCTCCACCAGCCCTCATGTACTGAGTCATCTGTCTGACCTTTAACCTCTGACCTCCGCCAGCCCTCATGTACGCCAGCATCTTCGGGAACGTGTCGGCCATCATCCAGCGCCTGTACTCAGGCACGGCGCGTTACCACCTGCAGATGCTGCGGGTGAAGGAGTTCATCCGCTTCCACCAGATCCCCAACCCCCTCCGCCAGCGGCTGGAGGAGTACTTCCAGCACGCCTGGTCCTACACCAACGGCATCGACATGAACATGGTACAAACGTGTGTGAGGGTAGTGTGTGTTGGTGTAGGGGGGTGTGTGTGTGAGAGAGGGGGTGTAGGGGGGTGGGTGTGTGGGAGAGGGGGTGTAGGGGGATGGGTGTGTGTGTGAGGAGTCAGTTATACTTGAGTTATGAGAGTCAGATGATGTCGTCCACAGCACAATCTATTAAAGTTTAATGAAATGAGACATACCGATATGTTGATATTGTGTATTTAATATTTTGCTTTGCAATTTCTGTGTTTTCCCTTTCTGTCACCTGTTTGTAAAACCAAGTCCAATGTCTTAAAAATAGCTGTTGTCCATGAAACGAGGTGGAGCACCTAACATGCGTGGCCTGTATCAGTGTGAAAGCTAAGGTTCTCTGTGTTTAGTGGTTGACTGGAAGAAAAAAGTCAGACATGCTGTGCTGAACACAAAGCTTCAGATCAGTAGAACTGGCTTTTAGTCAACTTTGGTTTTTCCTTTTGTTCTTCTAAAACACACTTGTCTTTTCCATGCCTGCCCCATGATCACATGGAACTCCCTGCCACTCTGGTAAGAACAGGAGGTGTGTATTACACAGGTCACATGATCACACGTTTGCAGATCACATGATCACATGCTCATTCCGTAGACCTCCATTTAGGCTCACCTGTAGAACATTAGTCAAAGTGTCAGTTTACCTCCAGGAGTCTTGTGTCATGTGACTGGAGTCTGGTGTCATGTGACAGGAGTGTTCATGTAGGTCCAGTCTCATGAGATGCAGCTTCATGATCCCTCCTCGTGTTAAACCAACACTTTGACTTGAGCTGTGTGCCCTCACATGTACATGCAGTGTGTTTCCTGTGTTCCCTGCTGAGATATCCTACTGCTGGTGTGTGTGATCACTGGATGGCCGTGTGTCTATCGTCTAGGACTTGCATTTCATTGTAAAGGCATGCTTCCCCTCTAAAGCTGTCCTTGGGAATAACCTGCGAGAGGACCTTAAGCGCCCAGTGCACAGAACGTGTTCATGTAGCACCAGGAGATTGCGTCCTGCTCTGAGCGTTCCTACAGGTCCACTCTCATCGCCATGACCGCTCCTGGTGTTAAATGGACACTGAGAGAATCAGGGTGCTGTCCTTCAGACACAGTGACTGTAGGGACAGTACGAGCCTCCATGCGGGCTGCTGGGTTTGCATGCCAGGGAGGAGGTGGTGGAGCCAGGGAGGAGGTGGTGGAGCCAGGGAGGAGGTGGTGGAGCCAGGGAGAAGGGTGTGGAGCCAGGGGGCTGGCAGCTGAGCCAAACCACTCGCATGTGGACCTCCTCAAGGTCGTTTTTGCATGAAATCTGAGTATTCAAACAGGATGATTTCCCTCCGCGAGGCGGGTGACTGTGAGGTGGGGTTGGGTGGATATTTCTGTGGGCTGGCCTGGGCTTGTGTGGAAGAGCTGGCCTCTGAAAAGGCTCCTGCACTTGCCAAATGTTGTTCACTCTTTCCTTTCCAAATCTTCTCATAATATATCTCCCTTTTCTTTCTTTAAAAAAAAAAAAGAGAAAAAGAGAACAAAGAAAAGCATCTTTGTTCTAGAAAACCGGTTTAATCCAGTTTCCCTGTTTGCTGCCATACGTTTTGAGGTGGTTTTGTCTTGACAAAGAAGATAAGGGCATTTTTCTCAGCCTTCGTTTCTGTCTCTGAAGCTTCTCCCCCTACCTCTCTCTCTCTCTCCCCCTACCTCTCTCTCTCTCCCCCTCTCTCTCCCCTACTCCCCCCCTCCTCTCTGTCACGTTGTCCTGGTGTCTGACACTGTCCTTCTGTTTGCTGTTAACAACATTCAACACTCATCGTCCCTGGAAACCAGGTTCTTCCCTCAATTATAAGATCTGTCACTCAGTCACAGAGAGACAATCTGTTAGTATTCAGCAGGATGTCATCACGGCCACCGGAGTAACACAACAAACCCTGTCCCATCGTTTTCATTCAATCGTGTAGCACGTTTACACATACAGTTCCTCCTGCTCTTTTTGTTCAGAGTGATGTGCAAGGCTCCCCAGCTCAGGGTAAGTCTCTTGAATCGCCTGAAGTTACACATCAAGACTTTGAGATTTTTTGAAGTAAGTCATGGAGAGCCAACATTGTTATTGAGCACCACTTACACTAAGTCATGTTTCTAGATCCAGATGGAAACACAGAAACAGTTGTTTGTTGACATCCAGACACCTCAGCCTCTGAAACACTAACACCATGTTTACATGTTCACCCTAGTCTGTTCTGTCTTGTAATAACTGTTTATCCTGTCTGCTCGTGACCTTGGCTGAAGCATCCAGTTTAATCTAAATGCATGACCATGCAGTAAGTTTCTGCTGCACATGATAGGTTTTGAGAAGAAGGATAAACTACAAATGGCAACTGTATGAGATATCCCCCAGGTCCTAATGTGTCCTCAAACCCAGATCACATGGATGTTCCTTAACAACACCTGTCACTCTCACAGGCCTCAGCTGACCTCTTTCTCATCTGCCCCTCTGGCCTGTACCCCCTCCCTCCCCCTCCCCCACCCCATTCACCCTCACCTACTTCTCCTACCCCTCATCTACACCCCTCCCGTCCCTCTCTCCCTCCCTCACCCCCAAACTCCCCTCTCTCCTTGACACCCCTCCCCCACCGCCCCCCCCCCCATCCCTCCCCCAGGT